>NW_024609857.1:32005948-32184019 GCF_016920785.2 Ixodes scapularis
TCTACTGCCTACATTTATGCCGCATACATTCACGTATACTACCGCACCAACAGGTTCGATGGTACAACCCCTTAGCCGAGCAGGAAAAATATGCGAAACCGAACACCGACGTCTCTTAGAAAGAGAGTAATGCACTATGTACGTTCACAAGTCATCCCCCGGTCATACGGAACATTTTCATGTATTTTCTATTGAATGGCATTGTCTCGTTGTCTAATTAGCGGGCAACTCTGGGCAGCGCGGTTCACACGCGATGCCCGTAGTCAGGATCGCGAACCGCTTCGCCGATCACTTAATGTCATAAAAATTACAATAATTTTTGCCGTGTGCAAGAGCCTATGAGTGTTGCCGAATTACTCCTTTTAGCCTGCGGGTAACTTTTTAGGTCTTACACAAGCTGAAACAGTCAAGGTATGAAGTCGAACCCACAAAACAGACTTCCTGAACAAACGCCCCACCGTCAGCGAATTCTGACTGCGCAATAATCGAAAGGTAACCGTGGTCCTAGTAAAGCTGTCAAAAGCCTCGAAAAGAAGAGGACATTAGAAATAAATGAATTTCGCATTGAGACGGTTTAACACACTCGTACTAGTAAAACTAATGGTGTGTATATTTAGACAACCAGAAGTCAGTCAGCCTCAGTGGGCGTCTGGTATCTCGGCTGTAAATGAGAAAACTTAACAAGTGCAGTACAAACCGCTAGCCTGGGGTCGTTAACGTGCGCCACGCAGTAGTGATATACGACCGCACGATGGTACGATGCTCATCCAAATCGAAACGGGCAGGGGTGTTCTGCAGTGGCAGCTTTCGCTCCACGCGCTGCAAGCTGCGGTGCGTGAATACCGCAGCCCAGAGCACATGGAGTGAAAGCTCGCGCTGCAGGATTGTCTCTCCAAAATGCACAAAAGTAGTCAGGCACGTAGCCGGGGGGGGGGTGGGGGGGGGGGGGGGGGGGGGGGGGGGGGGGGGGGGGGGGAATGGGGGCCCGCCTTTCCCCCCCCCCCCCCCCGAAATCTTCTATTTTGCTGGGACCCTGCTCTCCCCCCTCCCCCTCATACAGCATTTTGTCATGGTGGGCCTACCCCCGAAACAAAATCCTGGCTACGTGCCTGAAAGTAGTACCAAGTAAATGAAAACTTTGGAAGCAATTGCTTCGAGCTAACCAAACCTGAACATTATACAATATCCCACGAAGGTCGTGGAATCTTCCGTCGCGTTTCTTTATCCTCAAGCTTAGTTACATTTTCGTTCCAAGGGTTCACGTGTGATTCCGTCGTATGACGAGTTCCATCGGGCTCCAGAAACGTTCAGTCACCACAACGTTTATCTGTCTTTTTTTTTCTTTTTTTTTAACAAAACATTACTATTCTATACAAAAACCGCCAGCTAAAAAAAAAAAAAAAAAATATTGATTGCTTTTTAGAAGTGGCGAACTTTCCACTGACGATGTTTTCTCACACGGTAGGTCGTCTGGCCTGTTTATAATGCCCCACGAATTCCTCGTGTGATGCGGTGAGGAAAAAGCAAACTAGGAAAGAAAGAAAAAAAAATATGTTTGAGCAGGCTCACTGAATCTCTTCCGCCTATGCGACCCCAACAACCACCGATCGTTCCGCTATCCGGTAACAACCCTTATGAAGCGTGCACATATCGAACGCCGCGAATGCTCGAAGGGAGGAAACTGATTGCCGCTGCCCTCCAAGTCGTCCCCTCCATTGGTTTCAACGGTGAAGAGCTTGGCGCTTGGAAAAAATCGCCCTCTCCATCAATATCTTCGCCGTCAGAGTTCCCATTGTCAAGAGGTCTCGGAATGCGGTGGTAGCGAGTGAGCATACGACCGCACCGAGCACTACCCCTGCTCTGCTGCACCCGCGGCCAAAAGTTGAGCCTCCCCAACGACCCCTGTGCCGTGGCGGGAACTGTCCGTATTCTACTCTACCAGCGTTGGCTTCGAAAAGGACCGTGCCTAAGTTGGTGTGATGTTGACCTCTCTCACTCTCCTCTCTCTTTTCTTTTTTTATTTCTCCTTCCGGGTGAACATCTCGTTCTCTCTTTCTCTGGGTTACGGCATTCCCCGAGAGAGAGACCGAGGCACGACTGTTTGTTTGTGAAATTTGATTTTACTCGGAGCTTCTTCTTCGCATAAAAAGGACCCCAAATTGTTTTTTCAGCTGTCTCAGGCTGAGGAAGGAGGGTGGTTTTTCTAAAAATGCACACCCCTCGACTTTTTTTTTTTGTTTGTTTGAAAAAAGATAAACTAAAAAAAAAAAAAAGAAAATGGAAAGTCGAGTTGGCATTCTCGACGCATGCCAACTCAAACAAAAATTAAAAACAAAACACATAAATTTAAGGAGGCGCACTGTCAACGCAGGAACAAAACACGAGCAAAATATAATTTTCATTTGTCAGATCACGTGTTTGGGTCAAATAGTTTTTTACGTCTCGTCATTCGCTCGAAGTTCCGTCAACGATTCGCCATCTTTGTGAGGGTAAAAGCGCTAAAAACAACGGACGAGTAAAAGAAACGAACAACACAGAGCGCTACTTGCAACTGAAGTTTATTCTCAGAAAACACACATTTCTATACACCGTGAAATCGCAACATGTACTACAGAAATGCGACATCATCCAATCAGTGCTTGTCTATCTGCTGTCTACTTTACGAAAGATTTTAAAAACGCCACCTCAGAGCCAAACAGGGCTATAGATGGAGCGCTGACACATGTTCCTTCAACGCACTCAGATATGAAAAAAGGTTCGGATATCTCCCTTGTCATTTTGTTTCGGTTTCGGGCCAAGATAATGGTGTTGTCAAACTTCGGGACACACCCACATCTGTCACAGTGCACAGCCAGACTTCCCGAGGGCGACGACCGAACTGACAGTGCATGCTCCCTGAGCCTATCATTTATACAACGTCCCGATTGGCCTATGTATACTTCGCCAAATGATAAATGAATCTTGTAAACCACGCCCTCGCTACACTCCACATACCTGGTCTTATGTTTCTTCTGACAGACACCGACGCGTGTCTCCCCTCGTCCCACTTTTCCACACAATCTGGCCAGTTTCTGAGGAGCTGAGAGTAATACGGGAACCCCATGTTTTTGCCCCCACCTTCTTTATATTGTGGCTCACCTTATGAACATAAGGTATTACAACTGGCCCTACGCCTTGGCTTCTCTCCTAAAACACCACATCCTCCCCGAAGTTTCTTTATCAGATGCTCTGCCACCCCCACAAGAAGCGTAGGTGGAAGACTCCTTCCTCTAGCTTCAATACCTGCAACCTAAAGCTGTCTTTAATCTTAATGTGGGCAAGACCTTCGTTAAGGCAGCCCTCAGGCATGTAGAGGCAATGCCCCTCTTAATTAATTTTGAGTGATTAGAATCAAATGGTAACACCCTCTTTCTTAGCCCTAGGGCAATAAAACCAACAGACATGTGATTCCGAAATAAAATCTTAAGATATAAAAACTGTAAGCTATCATCCGCGGGGACTTTCACTGGTAAAACTCAGCCCTGATGCCCTGATCGTAGGGGGCCATCTGTGTGCTCTTAGGGAAGCTCGATGCCCAGGCATAGTTTAGAGTGTACTGAATGTCGTGCTCGCAGTGAATTCTTATTTTGCACGAGAGGAGCCCTTTTCCGGTTGACTTTTCAGCTTGCAACAAACTGTTGTTTCATAAAAACACACACACACACACACACACACACACAAAGCAACAGAGGTTTAAAAACAAAATATCATGAGTGCCCCATAGCTGCGTATTCATACGCGTTACTCCCCCCCCCACCCCCTCCTTTTTTTATTTGTAAGGGTTATTATTTTGTATAAAGCTAAGCTCTGACCCGATAGACGTGTACGAAATAACAGAAAACCACCCTCATGGGGAGTACCAACCGGGGGGGGGGGGGCAAGGGGGGCGCTTGCCCCATCCCCCCCCCCCCCCCCCCCAGTTTTCAGAGTCGGGGGCAAAAAATGTGTTTTGCCCCCCCCCTGCAACAGCCGCCACTGGGCAGGGCAAACACTGGCTGGCGGCGCCCAAGGAATACCAAGGGCACCACCCCCGACCCGCAGGGCATATTTTTAACGCGCAGGCTATACAAACCCTAGCAACGGCGCTCACGCCGGATTGGCTGGTTCGTGGAGATAGGCGCTGCCGCCGTCAACATAGGCAGTGGTTACATTGCGAGTTTCCGAAGCGGTAGCGTAACTTAGTTGTAAGATGTCTGCCTCATACGTAGCACACCCGGATCCACGTGTGGGCTTACTTCTTATTTTTTTTTTCCTCAAACATTTTGTTTTGTTGAGGCATTTGGCGATATTTACGACATTTCTTTTTTACGATTAACGCTAAAAAAAAAAACAATGTTGTGGACGCGCTGAACTAAATCGTAGGGGACTCTATTTTACGGATGTGCATGGGAGACATCGGGGCTTGGGTTGCCGGCTGCAAAGCGGCGTGTATGGGGGTAGAAGAGGGGGGCGGGGAGGGGGAGGGGGCTAAGTGGGTTAATAGTTTTGTAATTAGCAGTCGCCGCGAAGCGGCGTGAACGCAGGCCCGGGGGGGGGGGGGGGGGGGGGTTAACGCTCTTTGAGTGATACACGCGCCGTCCGAATCCGAAATTTAAGTTTCCGCGCGTTGCCGAGCAGCCCATTCGGCGTGAGCGTTGTTGCTAGGGGGTCTATCACCTGCGCCGTAAAAGTAGTGATGGACCGAATCTGCAGAACTTCAGATTCGGCAAAGTTCTGCACATGCCGAAATTTAGAAGGAAAGTTCGGCAAAGATTCGGCAAAAATTTGGCAAATGTCTGCGCACGCGCACGCGCACGCGCACGCGCACGAACGCGACGGGACCATGGATCGCAAATAGGACGCCGCGCAGTCGCGCGGTTACCATCGTAAAGTTTAGTACAACCAGCGGTTACGGCGAGGTGTGGAGTAGGCGACACGGTAACTGCGTTTGTGAGCTTTTGCGAGTGTGGTTCTCTTCAACATTTTCTGCCTCAAGAACAGAAGATCGACCAGTACCTTATGCAGTCCACTGCGAAAGTGACAAGCGGTGCATTCTGGATAATTTGACCTTTCCATTGATGAAACGAGGTAGTTGAAACATTGACTGACAACTGACAATTACGCTCAGTGCTCGCAGCCAATTGCCGTCAACGGGACAGAGTCACAAACCTTTCCAAAATAGTATGGAATGCAGCTGGCATCCTCGTCATAATGTGAAACATGTTTTCCCCCCTTCTTTTCTTTCCTTTTTACGCACTTTTCCGTAGTGCGTATATTCTGTACATTTAATACATCGGTTTTGTTTTTCACATGTGGTGGCGGGCTGGCAGGTGCTCTGAGTAAGGGTTTTCACATATCTGGTGAAAACCCTTACTTGCTTTTTGCTTCGCTTTTTAGTTCGCTTTATTTCGCTTGGTTTTTAGTTCGCGTTATTTCGCGATTTTCATGTATCTGCATAAAACTAAACACAGAACTATCAGGCTGGACGTTGCACATCCGACATTTCTAACTCCTCCCATCTTCCTAAACGTCCGTGTGTGTCCTAACACCAGAAACCGGAATTTTAAAGGTTAAAAACGGCACGTTGCGAATATGGAACCCACACTTCCTTGCAAAGCTGACGTCAAGTGGCTCAAACCGAAAACATGCCTATTTACAACACTCTTATCTCTTCTGGTGAAGGCTCAGAAACTGTTGCATTCGTTTTCGCGCACGAAACGGCGACACCCAGAGAAAGTAAGAACGTAGTGATTGGCTTTATTTTAAAATGTAAACACACTTGCACACTTGAAACTGGATGAAGTCTCAAAATCAAAACTCTCGTAGCGTGATTCATGACTGCGCCGGCTACTATCCAACCTCGTTGTCACGCCACTTTCTGGAAGCAGACACTAAAATTGCAAAAGTAACACACAAAAGCGACAGCGATACAATTATCTTGCGGAATATCACCTTATTTAGTAATAACGGCGTCAATATAGGCACTACATGTTGTTTTTAAGTTAAGAAAAAAAAAAACACAAACTTTTTTTCTGTGAGAAAAAACTAAATATCAACGTTAAGTTTCGTAACACTATTTTTGCCGAATCTTTGACGAATCTTTAGAAAAGTTCGGGCAAAAGGTGGGCTCCGCCGAATCCCAAGATTCTGCGCCGAATTCTTGATTCGGCAAAAGTTCGGCCCCAACACTAGTAAAATAGTAAAAATATGCGACCCCGGGGGGGAAGGGGGGGGGGGGGGGGGTTGGTTTGCCCCCCACTCAAAAACAAGTTGGTACGCCACTGACCACCCTTCAAAAATTATTTGGTCCCTACTTCACGCAGGTCGGGATAACACGTACTAATTGTTTCTGTGTCTATAGCTCTTGCTTCCAACGGACTTCAAGCCCCCCCCCCCCCGTCCGGAGCGACCTGTCCGACGTATAGTACACGTCCGAGTGTGTTAGCTCCCCGCAGCTGGTGGAGCGCTAGCTTTGTTTTTAAAAAAAAGTTTGGAAGGGGGGGGGGGGGGGGGGCGGGGGCCCCTTCCAAACTTTTTTTTAAGAACAAAGCTAGCGCTCCACAAGCTGCGGGGAGCTAACACACTCGGACGTGTACTATACGTCGGACAGGTCGCTCCGGGCGCGTCGAAAAAGACGAGCTTGCCGCGGCGCGCGGGAAAACTCGGGCGTCACGACTCCACAATCCGGGGATGCGACGCGCACGTGTCGCATCCCCGGATTATTCGTCGTGCACGTGTCTGGCGCTTTTTACACGTGTATACATTCCGGAGGGTTTGTCGCAGTAACTGGGAGTTTTAGTAGACCGCTCCGATAACACCGATGACGATACCCGACAATCCGCAGACGCCTTCGCGCATGCGTCGTACCGTTACCGGGGGTATCGAAAGGGTCCGTACTGAAACTCATTAGCGAGGTCAGTCCAACGCAGGTGCAATAACTAAGCGTATGTAACACCCCTGCCACACCGCGAAATGATAGTCAGTTCCATCTAACGACATCTGAGCGATCGGCCTCAATAGACCGATCTCACCAAGCGTTCCACGCATGCGTGACGCCGCCATAACTGTAGTTCGTAGGAGGCAGGCGCCAGTTCACGAGACAGCTCATGCCGCCTCGCGCTCTGCTCGCGCACACCTCCAGCAGGGTTGTCGCGCGTGCAGAAAGACTACAGCTCCCACGATGCAAGGCGGCAGCGGTGGCGTACTCAAACTAGATCGGTCTGTTGGCGCACGACGCTCCTGGCTCAGAGAGTGGGCCACGCGCGACACTCGTAGTAAGGATCGCGAGCCGATTCGACGATCACATAAACGCCATTCGCTGGAACTGGTATTAACGTTAATACCAGTTACTCATTTTCACCGCAAAAACCATAATAAAAAAAATAAAAAAGTCTGGTTCTTTGGACAGCGTTACTAAAAGAATTAGGATATATGTAGGTGCAGTGTAGACTAGATAGTAGATATCTTATCAAGCCGTGTACACGTTTCAAACGCCAAAATCATCGCTTCTTCTTCCGACCACCAAATCTTGTAAGAACTATTTCGCGCGGCGTATAAACAACGCGCAAAACTTTCTTTTTTTCTTGGGGTGAAAACGAGTATGGAGTCACTGAGACGCCTCTCAGACGATCCCCTAAAGTTCCGTTTCAATAAGTATCCTTTCCGCTAAAAAAAGCTGCTATCGGCAAAATACTATTTACCACCGATATTGATTCCTTTGGGACTGGCCACACAAAGATAAAACCGAAACTAAAAATATTATTAAAAAAAGTATAATCGTTTAAAACATTACGAGTAATGCTTCTGATAGGAGCAATTTTTGAAACGCAAATAATTCAAACATTAATAAAAAAAAAACATTCGTAAGGAGCTTTCGTGTCATAGCCAGACACTGGCAACCACGACAGTATACACTAAATTTACAGTGTACTAAGTGATTGCCTGCTTACTGAAACCTATACTTCATTTCATCTTAGGTACGAGCGCGGCCGATGTTATGAGCAGAAAGGCCAATTAAACGGCGCAAAAAGTGCAACGTCATGGCGTGCTTTTTTTGCTTGATAGGATATAGCCGGCGCACGAGCACGCACAGAAAGACAGCGAACAACGGCTGGTCCTCTTAGATGCAGAGAACACGCCATGACGTTCGCCTTTTTCGCTGTTTGATTGGCCCTTCAACTCATAACATCGGCCGCGCTCGGACCTATAGGTGAAACGAAGTATAGAACTCATTGAAAACTTGTATCTTTACATAGTTATATCCGAGTTTCATGCTTCCAGCAATACGGCCTGCAAGTTCGTCTGCCCTCTTTGCGCACTTCGTATGTTCGTTTGCCCCCCAACTCCCCCAGGTGCTTCTGTTTAGCCCCAACCTCGACCAACGATGGAGCGCGCCTGCTTGCCTCGTCATCGCGCGTTCCCTGTGCGTTATCTGTGTTGCCCTTTTATTGGAACGCTGCTACTTGCGTTCCGATGCGGGAAAGACGCATTTAGGAACACTTTCTCGCCGTATACCCGAAGGAGGAGTGAGCGCGCAGGCGAGTGGTCGAATAGCCCTAGACGCGCGAGAAGGAAGAAAGTTGCAGATCGTTCCTGACACAGTTAAGATGTCAACGAAAGCTTTTCGTGGGTACAATATACCGTCAGCCAGCGCCTGGAAAACCAATACTGAGGTGAGTACTTCAATGTTCTAACTCCAGGGAAACGAAATGATGCGCCAGCTCGCCTCCAATGCCACTAGCACCTACTGTCGAGAGTAGTTCCTTCGCACTAAAGGACGCTAGCGAGCTCCTTCCCCGAAAAGGACGCTTTAGGGGAAGGAGCATTTGCTGTGCCATGTGGAACGAGCTCCTTCTCTACTTAGGAGATTGTAGTTTCTACTAAAGGAGCTTAAAGAGATACTGAACTAAACCTTTTAGTGCCCATAATAAGTGGAGCACGATCTTTCCACCAGCCAGCAGCCGCCAATGTGCTCCAGCACACGCAACGAAATTGACGTCATAGTCGTCCTTCACGCTTAGGATGACAGTGCAACGTGTGGTATGCGGGCAAAAGGAGAATGCAGACAGTTTTGTTTTTTTAAATCTCCATAATGAGGTCTGGTGTAAAAGATGGGCGACTAAGTAGTCATACAAGCACGTAGCTTTCACCTGTAAAGATGAAAAGCCTACCTTTATATTCCTTTTTGCCCGGAGCCCATACATTTTACTGTCATGCCAAGCGTGAATGGAGGACTATGACGTCAATTTCGTTGCGTGTGCTCGCGCACACCGGAGGCTGCTGGCTTGTGGAAAGACCGTGCGCCGCTGATTATGGACACTGAAATGTTTAGTTTAGCATTGCTTTAGGTGATCCGTCTGAAAGGGGTACGAGCCGCTAGACACGCCGGGCGTGGCGACTCCCAAACAACTCATTAACGCTCCGCGGCCAATCAGATTGCTGCATTAGCCAATAAAAACGCCGGAGAACTAACCACAAAGCTAGGAGCTCAAACGTAAAAGGTCGCACCCTGCGTTTCCCACGCGGAGTGCAAGTTCGTCTGCCTCTTACACATGGGTTGCGATGATGTCAAAACGTAGCTCGCATTGGCTGATTGAAAAACAAATAGTGGGTAGGCCCGAAGGCATCTAGCATTGAGGTCTACACCCTATTCTTTTAATCAAAGCCTATCAGCTCGGCGTCGTTCTGACAACACCGCCACTGCTGCGCAAGAAGCAGACGACTTGCTCGCCGCATAGGCTGTGAGTGACCAAACGCCGTGTGGCAGGGGTCTAACGTAATTGTTCCCACTTCAGGCGTTGTCCACAATAAGCTTCGTTCGCAGGGGTGACCTCTTCTCTTCCGGGGTAGTCTCTCCTTCTTTTTTGCTTGCCCGGACGGCAGGGTACCCAGTGGGGGGCCACCGAGAGGTCTCCCTCTTCCGAGCGTGATCCTATACTCCCCGCCGTCGTCGAACGGACGAACTTGGCCCGGGCGATCCGGTCAGCGAGCCACGGGAACTGGCGGATCAATTAAAGAGCGGGAAGGAAACAAAAATGAAAATCCGAACGGGAAACAGGTCGGACGTGTGGCAGCCATCCCCTCTTCTTGTGAACGACGTGTATCAGCGAGCGGCGCGGTTGCGCGTGGCTGTATCGTTCTTTCTTCCGTGAAACCGTTTGAACGAGAGATCGGTGCTTGTTTAGGGCGGTCTGCTCGCAGCCGCCGCCGGTCATTCGTGACGGGCCGAGGAGTTTGGCAGGCTTTCCTTCGAGTCTTCTCACCGGTTTGCACGCGCGCCGGCCTTCGTCTCCAGAAAGTATGGGAGCTTTCGATCGGGTCTGCATGGCGGAATAAACTCGACGGATTTGCGATAAGTGTCCCGACCCATTTGATATTACTGAGTACTTTTCAGAAGAGAGGGAGAGAGAGAGAGAAAGAGTAAAATGAAAAGGGGGGGGGGGGGGGGGCAAGACTATAAGACAGCTGTTCTGAGATTTTCACGTGTTTTCAAATTAATTTGTGTCTTTCCTATCCACCGTTTATATAAAGAAAGTTTCATTTTCATAAGGGTTCCTTTTCAAAAGTTCATCGAGCAACAGAGAGAGAGAGAGTGAAGCGTTGTAAGAGAGGTTAGGGGGAAAGGGAGGGCCAATAGTGTATGCGCACTCTGCGTTTTTGTCACTGGCTCTGATCGAGCAACATTGGCGGCCGCCATTGCTTGGACACGAAGCGCGTGATTGGATGCGAGTCCTCGCCGAACGCTGACGTCACCCTCGTGTCCACTACAAGCTCCGAGTTTGTGATGAAGCAATGGCGGACTGGCGCGAACTTTTGAAAAGGGGATATTGAGGACGAAAATGGTGTTTCACGGGTTTTTCTCTTACACGATTCGTGTGAATCATGTTTTTGTCCTTAGTTGCTACTTGCGTTTTGAAATTTGCCTTGTCTTTCTCTCTCTCTCTCTCTTTCTCAGACTATATATATCTACGCGCGGACTGTCAGCTTAAAACAACAATGCGTTTACTGTCCTCGTAATCAGGCGATCAGTGTACGGCCTACAGTGCCATTCCAGAAGCAATGATGCAGAACCTATACCAAGGGGAGCATTATAACGTAATTTTTATAAATAAAAGCAGACAAACGATCGGCACATCTCTCTAGGGCGACGATCAGCTAGACACTGTGTGGCAATAGAAAGAAAAAATAAACATGACAAAACCTGTTCAAAGCTCAGCGCGATTCAAACCCGACAGGAATAACTTAATACAATAAACGAGACTTGATAAAATAACACAAAGAGAGAAAAATAAAACATGTTTAACGAAGACGGAAGACGCTCGAATAAATATTCCGTCTAGACATTAGGACATTGATTTATGGCTTGGCTCCAGTCAATCCAATTTGCGAGCCAAAGATGTGTGGACCCATGCATGCTTAGACAGAAGCAATTACGTAGGAACCGCGTAATCTTTGACCTAGATTTGTGGGGTTATTTTCTTATGTTCGACGTGAGCAATATATAGACAAAAGCATTTTTCGGAAGGCGGAAGCTACGGAGAAAAAAGAAAAAGACGAAAAAGACGTTCAAAAGAGAGGCTGAGCGACTTTTCTAATACTGGCTCTCAACACTAACGGTGCGCCACAGGAAGCCGCGGCGGCGGTTCTTTTAATAAAGCAAAAAGACCGAGCTGCAAGGTTCAGGAAGTCCTTGTTAATTACACGAGGTGCACTCGCCCGTCTTGTAAATTAAAAATAAAAGAGGGGGGCGAGGGGGGGAAGCGTCTTTTTGTCGCTCGGGGGGAGAGTCCCCGCACTTTTCTAATCCCGAGAAAGCACTTAATACTTTTGTTCCGTTGCTTTAAACACTAAGCGGAGGTTAATTCGTGGGGAGAAAAATAATAGACCGGCGGAAAAAGTGGACGAAGTAGTCGACTTCCGGTCACCGTGAAACTGGCCTTGGTCTGCCCTTTCCTATGAAAAAACAACAACGGAGTCTTCCGTTTTTATCCTCCCTGAGACTTCCTCGCTTCTCTCACCTTGTTCCGCGTCGTGAACAATAGCTTTGTCTGGCTTCATGTCTCACTCGAGCGGAGTCCCATATTCATCTTACGAATAAAAACAAAAAAAAAACATGAAAAAACTGCCCAATTTGAGCTCATGTACTTACACAACGCTCGTTCGATATCACGTATTTTACGATGGCAGGCGCCTTTTGCATTGACAGTGCGTTAGTTTTTCGTGCCGTCACTTCGAAGCATGGAGGTAGAAAGCTTTTGAAGGGACACGCCCTTAACGATGACGAAAAGCGAACAAAACAGAAAACGACGCTAGTGGACGGAAGAAACAGCTGATTTTGGCACCAACAGCTGTTTTGGTCGCCCTTGATGGCGTTCCCACCAACCGCGATTTCTGCTTCCGGCTTCACTCGGAGATTTTCTCTTTTGGCTATGTCGCCACCTCCTCTTCCTACCGCCACGCTTCGATGCGTACCGATTAAACACGCGCACGCTAGGCCCACAATTCGCAGCGTGACCTGCTAAAACTTCCTGTTCATTGGCGTTCACAACGCTCAACTACGTTTGAAACCAACGAGCATCTTCGGTCCGATCGAAATGAACCAGTTCAGCGCAAACAAAAGAAGAACGATTAACGCTAAGCGGACTTCCCGTTGTCTTCTGGCAAGCACGCGGTTCCAAGTGGCGCTAATGGACCGCTCGGACGGCAATGCATGCAGTCCCCCTCCGAGAACAGCTGCGCGGACGACCGGGCAGTGGCCCGTTGCCCGGCCTGGCTGTTGTTGTCCAGCGTGAGTCCACCTCGTCGCTGCGAGCGCCGTCCGTGTCCGACTCGGGAGACGGACAACTGGAGCGCGTCTCTGTCTCTGTCACCCGTGCTCCGTCAGGACAGGCGACGAGTCCTCCTCGTGAAAGGAGAGCAGTCGCTGGCTCTCGCCTCACAGCCCCTCTGTGTAACCTACCGCCCGTTTCTTTTATATTTTTTTTTTCTTATTTCCTTTACGAGAGCGTTTCACGCGTCGCCAGCGGTGTCTTGCTTGTGCGGATCTTCCGAAACTGCGCAGTGAGACAGAGCGAGTGACTGCATACGCAAGAGCTTGGTAAGAGGATCGAACTAGAAAGCGGCACTGACATGAAAGACTGTTAGGTTAGGTTAGCTGCAGAAATGGTGAGAGAAGTATATATCTGCGGAACCGCCTCAGGCATTTTCGAGGCATATTTGCTTCAATGTGGCAAGTCCAGCACGCAAGAAAGAAACATGCATGAGGGAGTGTGTGCAGCCTGTCTTCTGCATGACGTTACTAGCAGTGTTACCGCGGCTCTTTGTACTTTGCGCGAATACCACTTAGATCGCATCCCTGACGTTTATAACCAATCAAACACGCGTTCGTTTTTTTTTTTTTCTCTCCACGCAATAAACGTCGCAGAAAAAATAAAAAAAGAGCAGTGTTTACTTCCTCAACTCGCAGCCAGAACAAGCGGCCACGTGATCTGGAGCAGATTACTATATGCCGCCAGTGTTGATCCTACAGCCACGCGCTGGGGTTGGCAGAGCACAGGACACCCGCTGAGTTCCAGACATTGTTTGGGGTCGGCTATTGTCGTCGTTGCCCGCGATTGGAAGCGAGCCACTATCCGAATGCTTGTCGAGCTATTGGTTAGCACGAGCCCAAGTCGAGTGCTCACGCAATGCTCGGGTTCAAAGAGAGAGCCGCATTCAAATATCTATACTGAGGGACTATGCCGACACTGCGACCCCCATGATACGTCACCAAGTTTTGCGAAGGAGAGAATGAAAGTGAACGCTCGCTTTTTTCCTTGAAATTTCACCGCAACAAAGAGGTTTCTTGGTCAGTGGCGTTGCGTGCGAGTACATACCTGGGTCCCACTATAGCGAAAGTAAACTCGCGTAAAGTAAAAAAAAAAGTCCAATTGAATATCGTTGCACCGCTCCTTTAAGGTGCTCTAATACGCCATACGCAAAATGCGCAGCGCCATCTAGTGGGGCGCCGAAGAACATGCTCCGTCTCACCAATGGACTTCGACGCTGACGAAGGACAGGGCGCAAAAGCGTAGTTCTAAAGAATCCTTAGCTTTCGAGAACCAGGCGCCCGTGCCTTCGTCGGCACTCAAAGCCAAATTTCGAGCTGAGGTATAGGGTGCTTTTACATTTCGTCAATTCGCCATTTTGTTAGTTTGTTTTTTCAAAAGAATTTACTAATTTGAAGGATTACATCGCAACCTGCTGAGGAAATGTCAGCGTGGCAAGATTTATAAGCTTCTGTGCTCTATGCATTTGAGGGGTCATGTAAATCCTTGGAATGCTCCGCTTCGGCAAACGCCAGACAGCTCACAACAAAATTGTGGACAAAATTACGTCAGTGAAAACACCCTATACGTCCGCCATGTTGGTTGCGGCGAGAAACCAGCGACCTGCGGGGCGACGAGCACGTACATGCATAAGAAGGGTGTAAAAAGGTACTAATCCTAAGCTCGCAGGTGTGGGTGAGGATCGATGACGGTGAGCAGCGGGCCTCGATTGTTACCGACAACGTCCCGAAATCGACAAACAGCAGAGGAATCTTGACGCAACAAAGATGGTGGCGCACAGAGCGTTGCTAGACATTCGAACAATATACCGCATATATGGTTCTATTGTTCAGCGTGTTTTCCACAGAGCCCGGCGTTTATCCAATACAAGGCTCGCGGATTTTTTACGTCCTCTTCGACAATCAAGGTGCGACACGGATTGAACGCGAGTGTTGGACAACTCGTGTTCAATGGGCGCGTTCAGTAGCGGCTCCCTCAGCTCCAAACGGAGTGACTAGAGTCGGAGTCATCGGATCGCCTACTGAACGGCAAAAACAACCGCGGCTCCAAACCTGCTTCTACGCAATTTCCGCTTCCTCCCCTGTGCCAGACGGTCTCCGAATAAACTGGAAGCAGACGATGGCGTGCACGATCGCTTTTATTTGACGCCGGTATTGAAGAAGTCTTTACAAGGTCGTTGAAGAAAAAGCGGGTGACTGTACACATCAGCGCGGCTGTTTGAAGCGATGCAACGCGGTCGAGCCCTTCGCTTGGCGGTGCAGAGGCAGCTACTGTTATAGAAACCGACAAAAAACGTCGTCAGCACACAGCAACCGGCGGGGAATCTACGCCGCCGGTTGCGATACTTTTATACGGCCATACGTTCGTTCTGCCATTCGTGACGAACTTCCTATAAAATGTATTCGTATACACACGGGAAGTTCGGCCGCGCTCGGCGGTCAAGGTTTGGTCGGCCGAAGCGAGCCTCAGCCAACGTGCCCCCCGATTTAGCTATGCAAACAAAACATTAATCGGGATCATGTTCTCCGTGAGTATCCAACCGGCTTCCAAAGTCGCGTTCACACCCTGCCTTGCTCTATTCAGCCAACGTTGAGCGCGGACGGACTATCTTCACTATTACCGAGTCTCCGTGCAACGGCGATCAAGACACGGCGTCAAATGAACGTTTACGTTGTTTATTAGCATATTCAAACCAAACAATATACGGTCCAATGCATTTTCCGAAAGAGCCTTACCTGATAAAGAAATTCGAACGCGTTATTCGTCTTAGCTTGAGCCCTTTTGATTAACAAAAGCGACCAAACCGCACACCCGCGACAGAACCGAAGCAGCTTATCCTGCCATTTTGTTTTTTTTTCCTCTTTTAGCGCCGGAAACCGTCACCAGTCAGGAAATGACGTCATCTTTAGCTCCTTTGACTCTACGTGCACCGTCTCCAGACTCGGTGCTTCGGAGCTTGACTCCGAAGCCCCGGAGTTACGCACACCGGAGGTGACTTTTGGCCCTCCAGTGAAAGGAGTCAGTGACTCCTTGACTCCGGGGCCGCTACTGAACGCGCCCAATGACGTCGTCAAACGCTGTCGCAGCGTTTGGCGACGTCAGGTGAGACTTTGCGTCCGAAACAAAAAACTAAGTTCATTCGCGTTGTTGTCCCCACAAGCTTAGTTCTCAACTCTGTCGCTAGGAGTGCGACGGTAGGACCTCTCCCAGCTGGCTAGGTGGCGCAAGTCGCCGCTCGATTCAAAGAGTTCAGCCTCCATCCATTCATTTCTACCATAAAATATTGCACTATGCTCGGCTACAACTTTTCTTGGCAATGCAGTGGAAGTTGAGGAGAGCGCGTGCGCACAGCCTTATCTAGCGCTCAAAATGGGATAGGGAACGCGTTCCTGCACTTTTCACTGCATTTCCAAGAAAATTTGTCGACGAGCATTGCGTCACTGACAGCTTACGAGACGTAGGGTGTGCTGAGTCCCGATTATCTTATTTTCGTTCCGCAGCCAATCAAATTGTTGGAATGGCCGAGAAGAACGCCGAGAAACCAATCGCGAACAGAGGTACACAAAGACGATTCACCACGCCCTGTGTTGGTGCGGCCAAACGCGGCCTTGTTACTACTTTCGTGATGCTTGCTTATCGCATTATGACATTCCGTTCGAAACAATGCTGATTTTAGCGCCGCGAATATTCACTTTCAAACGTTGGGCAGAACTTCCGTGTCCCCGCACTTTAAGCTACAAAAAAAAAATACACATAAAAAAGCGTGTTGTTAGTGGATTTTATGTTTTTTCCACAGCCGCACACACTAAGGTCCCCCTGTCTCGAGTTAAAGCCTCCCATTGAACCAGACAAGCGGCGATTCCGAAAGTCCAAGTCTGTAACGGTTCACCGGCCATGCTACTGTAGATACACCGAGAGAACCCGGCGCCGCATTGTTGACTTCGTCTGGGCTCGTTCGTCGCGGCTGACCGCCTCTGCTGCCAAAAAAGATCGCCGAGAATGTTTTGCCGAAAACCCACCTCGTATAACGGCAACGCGCGCGCTCTCATCTTCCGTCCTTTCTCACTCGTAAAATCTGTGTTGTTATTATTATTATTATTTTTGGCGCAGGGTATAATCTCGTCGCTGTCGCCGCCGTATTCCTCGCCGCAGGAAGAACCGATACAACTGGCAAGAGGCATTTCCGAAGACGCTTCCGCCGGCGTGCATTCGTGCATGCCGGTGGCACCTGCTCCGTTCGCCCCTAAACTGACACTGCGGTGGGCAGCAATACGCGGACTCGCCGGACCATTCGAACTCTTCCCTTTCATCATCTGTACCCGCTCTGTGCGCACCGGTATGTGGATGAGGGGAGTGGAGGTGCTCGCTTTAAATATCGCCGCTGCATTTCTCGGATTACTATAGAACATATCGTACGCTTTCCAAAAGACACGGCGTTTCTCTACAGACATGACGTAGAAGCATGTTTACCTCGTCCATATGTACGCTTCGAACGCGTCTGCAGATGGTTTTAGTGTGACCAATGTGACAGGGCCGCCGTATACAAAGAAGGATGGATGTTAATGGCTATATACCCTTTATAGTGGGCAGTAGCTTGCGCCACCTAGCCTAAGACTAAAAAAACAAGGGAGAGACGCGCCTCAAATAATGTCTACAAACCGTCGTTTTTTTTGTTTTGTTTTTTGTATGAGATTCACAAGTGCTGATTGTTGGGCAAGTTCTGCTGATTGTTGGGCATAGGAACAACAGACACCACAGAGTATAGGGTGCCCTACCACAGAGCGATTCGTCGCAGACAGTTTTAACGTTTTCGGAGGACGCAAAAAGACGTTTCCTGTGATGTCAGATAAATCTTCGTATGACTGGCGACAATGATATTAAGAATCAAGAGATAGCTAGAGTGTCGTTACTCCGAAGCGCGTACACCGTATACAGTGCCTCGTATAAGCAGGAACGTGATCTAGTGACGTAAGTTATACGCGTGGTTGATCTAAAACGACCACGTAGCTTCCGCCGCACTGTCAGCTTAAGCCATCATATACAAATGACGGTTTACGAACGGATTCGAACGCGAGTCACCGCGAGATCCGTGCTTCGAATGCCGCTTGACAACGAATTCGAGGGGGAAACACGGGCACGCGGCATTCGAACCGCGGATATTGCGGTAACTCGTGTTTGCCGACTGTTTTTTGTATATGTATGATCAGTGTGATTCCGGCTTTGTAGGGTTGAACGGAGTATAAGGCTGCCGACTGCTCGGCAAGATTCCCACGTCCCGGGAATGGCCTGCATGCTGCCGGCGGCCGCTTCGCTAATCCGCCGCATGAAAAGAAGAGGAACGCGAAGCCGCCAACGGAGGTGAACCCGTCCCCGACATTTGTCCTCCCCGGCAGCAGCACACAGAACGCGGTGGCGGAAAAAAAAGAAATCGCATGGAAGCGAACGTAGAGCCAAGAAGAAGCAGCAGCGCCGAGCGACACTCAAGGACGCCGAGGATCGCACGAACGGCCCGACGCCGCGGTCGCGTTGAGGAAACTGCCTCGACGGACGAGCCTGGAGTTCGTAAACAAGTGCACTGCCTCCTCGTGGATTGTGCTCGGTGCGAGCCGCGCCGCAGGGAGGGTAGTACGATGCACGGGGCATATCGCGGGCCTAATGGGTTCAAGATGGCGTGTATGTCGACGCGGCGCACGCATAATCAATCGGCTAAAGCTATTAGGGGACTCCTAGCTCGTTTGTTTGCGCGAACAATGGAGGCGCGTGTTTGCAGACTGTGTGGTAAGGAAGAAGAAGAAGCTTCCTGCGAAACGATCCATTACGTAATTCAGGGTGCTTCAGCACTGTGCTGAGGTAGAGTGTGTGAAAACGTACCTTCAGTGAGTAAACAAAACGTGTTCGTGTATTGTTTGGAAGCTTCGAAGATGGCTGACGAAATTGCTTGGCCACTAGAGCTACGAGTTGTGCTTGGTGGCTTATGTGCTGTGTTTCTATATTGCTAAATGAAAAGCTGGCCTATTCGACGCGCGGCTAACATTTGGAATTAGGATGAAAAACGACGCTTGACTGAGAAATAAATAAAACGGCGCTTGATCTACGTTCTTGTTCTTGTTATGTTTTGCGTCAGAAGTACGTCATTCCATGCTGCATTTTACGAATTTCTGCAATGTACAGAATCAAAACGAAAATCGGTATGCGCTTGCATAACATTTCTTTTGATAATTTGAGCAAGCACCAAGGAGAGCGCTGAAAGTATACTTAAATAGTTACACAAACCACACGTGCTTCCTTGTGCAGCTGTAAATGTTAGCAAGCAAAAATTTAGAAAAAAATGAAACTTCGCACAGTTCGTTTACGCCTTCTTTTGCGTGTTTACTTCCAATATTTTATGCATATAAGACGAAAACGGGTACCTGCGTCCCCAGCATCCTTCTTGTTTGAGTAATTTTGCGAAAGGTCCGTGAGAAACTTCAAAAAATATTTTTCCTTGTTTTATTTTTGATTTTACTCTGAATTTGTTTACAAAGATAAGACAACCTTCGACAGCGTTTGAAAATTAAGTGAAGGTTGAGTGTACTATTAACCATAAAAATAAATATGCGCGCACATTGGGCAGCAGTCGTTATGATATTTGTAGTGCTGCGCGATATATTCTCACATCATTCTTATTTCATTGTGCAGTACCCGGATTGCCATTTCCCCTCTCCGCTCAAAGCATATTTTTCTAATGATTTCTTAAATTTTCTTTCAGGCACGTATTTTCCCTGTAACCACAAAAGGAGTTAAAAAAAATTACGGCGGGAATTGGAGCGCGTCACTGAAGCCCTCTAACGGATCATTCTTCTTAACAAAACTCTCTTTGTTTAAAGCGTATGCCTTACTTTACGTTGCTTTCCGACATGACGCGCCATGCATACTACTCACTTGCCGAGCCACGTACGCCCCAAACAATCCATCCGCGGAGCTTCAAGATCGGGATGCATTGTCTGGGATCCACTAACAATGGCGTAATACCAAGGGCTTCTCTTTCAGTTTGTACCGTAGTTCTATACGGCAACGGCGTCTTTTTGGACGCAAACGGCTTTCGCCGAGGTGGTCCTGTCTCTCTCGTCGCGGCTCAAAGAAACGTCATCGGTCTGCGATTGTTGTCTTCTGCGGCTTCTCCCTGGATCCCTTCTCGCCGTCCATTCTTCGGGGTAGCTCGTTGGAGCGCGACCAACCGCCCGACAACGGGGGAACTAAGTTCGCCGCTCACGCACCAGGAGACGGGTCCTCCGAGACGCGCCTCGGTGACTCCGTGCCGTGACAGAGCACAGCGCCTGGGCGGACAGCCGTAAAACGAAACCACGGAGGTCTAGTCGAAGACAAAGCAAATCTGTCCGTGTACATATGCATTCTTGGTGCTCGGAAATAGTCGGTAGGAGGAAGAGACGTGCCACTGCCGGAGGCGGCAAGGGTACGGCTGTCTCGGCTTCACGGTCACTTAGAGGAACGGTCCTTGCCCATAACGACGGTCGAGACACTTGTCCCCGTCATCCCCGCCTTACACACACGCGTGCCGATGTACTGTTGAAGATTTAGACGTATATACCGTGGTTCTGCATTCCAGCCGTGGCACGTTTTGTCATGTCATTCTTTCTATCTTGTCATTTTCCTCTTAAACAGTAATAGATGATTAATGGAGTATGGCATAGCATCACAAGGACCATAATTTTGAAGTATCTTTCATGTTTCTTCTCAGAAGCTTCTTCTCAGAAGCAACATGCCAGCCTCTGAGACGCGATGGAAGAAGAAATACAAAAAAAAAGAAGAGATGTTTGAACAACGGCGCTTCACTATGGAACAAGTGTGGCAAAGGTTCGCTCGCATTTCTGACAGACACCGTGAGATGGCGCAACGCGTTTGGGGTCGTAGGAGGCCGATTAGGGCCACTCGAGGAACCGTCCGTATTCGCGCACACGTTTACAAGGCCCCTACGTGGCGCGTGACCCGCGTAGCCTACGAAGTACGAAGGCTCCTAAACAAACAGTGCCCCTACCGGCAGATTCGCGAAACCCGAGCAAACTTTCGCCGCTTTGGCTGGCCTTGTTCAGACACATATATCTCTCTCCTTCGTCCGCGTTCTGAGAACTTCGTCGCCAAAACAAAAATGAACAACAATCAAATTTGCATTCTTCTTGGTCGTTACAAGTGAAGATCGTGCAGTGAATTTTGCCTTCTCACTATCGCTTCATCGCCTCTGCTCGCGCATCTCCGCACTTGTTAGAGTCACACGCTCTTCCGGGAACGCAGGTGTCGTGAGGACGGATAGCCGGCACAGATGTTGCGATATCCTCACGCTCTGTGCAGCTTTGTCATTCTGACGCAGTACAGCTACACTGTGTGCACATGGATGCATTTTATACTCAGCCGCATTCATACGAGGTATATACCTTGTACAACGTCGTGGGAGGTAAGATTGCGACGACGGTGGCTTTAGAAAGTGGTTTTCTTTAGCGCATGCTCACGCGACCAAGGTATTTTTGTCTAAATTTTGTTTTCTCGCTTGTAGCAAACTTTGAAAACACTCGACTGAAAATCTGCGATTTATTGGTAAGAAAAATTCGGTCGGAAAGGGCTCGTTGGTTTTTATTTTTTTTTTTTTTTAATATTTTAAACCCTTTTTTAAGTCTTTTTCGTTATTTTTTTTTATCTTTCAAACTTTTTAGTGAATACTAGTATCACTTCAGATGCTTGTACAGAAAGGTTACGCAAAAATTAATTTATTTATATATATAAAAACGCGGCAATAAAAACGTTAACGAAAGCATTCTTTTCTTTCTTTTTTTTTTTTTTGCATAACAAAATTTAAAAAGGAAAGAAATTACTTTCATGATACCTAACTGTTCCTTTTTTATATAAAAAATTCTAAATGCTTACATCTTTTAAAAAGCTTTTAAGATACAAATTTTTATCCTCAGGCCAAGCAGTATCAGTTGGCTAGCACCCCAGTCAAGTTCCAACATTTGAGTTGCAACACGAACGACCAAACATATAGAAAACCTATCGCTAACATCTGGTTGTGGTTGACGCTTACAGCCGAAGCCAGCCCGCGGCCTGCCGCCGGGTGCACACTGCGGGGGCCATGACGAGGCGTGTTCGGACGCCAGCGCTCTTGCCGGCGGTCCTCCTGGCGCTGTTGGCGGTAGTCAGCGGAGGCCGGAGGTCGGCGGCCCGCTGGTCCGAGGACCCGGCGCCCGCCATCTACCCGGGACAGGCCAACGTGGCACTGTTGGCGCCGCTCAGGACGTCCGAGAACGGCACCGGAAAGCCCTGCGAGGTCCTCAGCCCGCGCCTGGTCCGCCTCGCCCTCGCCGGCATCTGGGCCGCGCAGCAGGCCAACTTCAGAAAGGCGCCCACGGACTTCAACATCGGTGGGTTTTCTCCTTCGCAACGAGTATTTGAAAGAAAATAATAAATGTATCTTAAAGCTGCAGCAGCACCGATTCTATACATTACACAAAAGACGCAGCGTTCACCGCAGACGCGATGACACAATTGTGTGCGCACACGCCTCAAAAATCTTCGAACCATGTTTGCTTAAAACATGTCTGACGACCGTTTATTTACGACCAATGTTACAGGACAATCATGCAAGGAAGAATCAGGCGTCAGACAGTGTTTGCAAGCTGTTTCGTGTATGTACTTCGGCATTTTGTGAAGACAGTGAAGCCTGGATAAAAGCGTGGCCGCGAGGCTCGACGCTGATTGGCTGACGGAGGGGGGGGGGGGGGGGGGGGCAGACAGTGTCTTCAGAATGTCTTGTGTATGATTTTATTGAGGTGTGGCTGCGGCGTGTGATGCTATATACGGATAAAATCGGGGGACACCGAATTAGCCACGTGTTTTGAGCTGCGCGCGTGTGTTTAGGAACTTTCTTTCTGAGATGGGGATCGTGCTAAGTTCACCTAAATTTGGCGGTGTGACAATTCAGGTTCCCCGCTAAATGTACCGCGGAAAACGCTTCCCGCTAAATTCCGAGGGATGTATAAGCTCGCTGAATTTATTTAGCGCTTTTAACTTGCGTTGCGTTTCTATGTTGTTACGTCACACATTTTGAGACATTTTTTTGATGGTATGCATATTCTGTGGGAGAAAAACAAATTCTTCAAAAACCGGAGTCCATCAACTTTTAAAGCAATTATGCCTCGAAAATTGAGCCGAGCTGTAAATTTACTAATTACAAGCTTTTAAGTTTGTGTGATCGGTTAAAAGGCAGTAATTAAATCCTGCTCGATTTACAATTCAACCTTGATTACTTTTGTAGGGGGTATTAGACGTCATATATTTGAGGTCGTTATTCTCAGCGCATTTACAAAACTAGCTCTCATTTACTGTCTGTCAAGAATGCACGCTATACGTTGATTGGGGGGAATGGACGTTTATGCACGTTAAACGTGCATTTCGCCCAATCAGGGTCGTTGTTCTTGGCTGACGGTAAATGGGAGCAAGCTCTAAACTTGCGCTCTGAACGGCCCGAAATATCGGGACCAGTGACACCCCCATCATCCTTTGCGACATTAGATCCGGACCTTATGTTGTACCGCAGGAGAGGCTGTAAGCGCGAGCTCTTTGCTCTGGGGCAGATCTCGGCGGCACAAGCCCTCGTGCAGTAAGGGCAGCTGTCAACGCAATGAGCTCGCGCTTCCAGCCTTCGCTGCGGTACAACGTAAGGTGAAACGGAGTATAGAAGTTCCGCCGCCACTGTGAGCATTCTACTTTCGAGAAGAGTTTGGTGCACGCGCAGCCAACAACAAAATGCAATGAGCGCGCGCTGAAGGCTCAGCATACGAAAGGGACGCCCTGCACTTTTTGTGTCAGAAAACGGCTTCTGACCCGTCGCCAGTTTCGGCTAGTGCCACTAAATAAGCTACGCTTCAGAGTAACGACACTTGGCCATATTGTGGCTTAACATCATGGTTGCCAGTTATCTTAAGCTTTATCTGAAATCACAGGAAACGCTTTTCCGCCCTTAACAAATGATTAAACAGTTCGCTACAGAGATAATCAATATTGCATGAGCTTCCTAACACCGAGTCTAATGTTGAGGAAGTCGCACTTTTGAATCATGACGATTGACAGTTGTGTCTGGTCTGCACAAGCCCCAAAATGGTGCCGCTCACAACAATGTTGGGGAACGGAGTGCCGATACTCTAAGCGCAGCTCATTTAGTGGCTCTAGTTTCGGCGTTTGTGCGTGTGGCGCGTACATTGCACGCTTCTCGAAGCGGCGAATGTCTGCGTGCGCTGGGCCCTTGACTTGTGCTTCTTTAGTGCATTCGCGACACCAGCAAAACTGACGGCACCTAGGGGAAAAGGTCCCAAGAACAATGAACTGGTCGGAACAGGTCTTTTCGCGATTTTTGCTCGTCACTCGTGGCTTCCTTGATTACATATTGTCGGTGGTTTTCGCGATAGGACAGTTATCCCGGTGATTCTGTCGTAACCGTATAGTATCGGCTTGTTCCCAGGTTGCTCTAAACGCAACCTACGCACCGCGTGAACCAGACACTCCGCCTTTATCGACGGTCATCAACACCGTCGAAGGACAGTAAACAGTCCTTTCATCGCTTCCTCGAAAAAGGTCGAGCCTCTGGAAGCTCGCTTACGACAACGCATCGCCGCAGGTTTGAAACATGGAGGATAAAAAGCGGGGCAAGCCGGTTTGAGTCCAATGCTCGCTCGCTGACGCCCCAGCGTTGTGGGTTGAGCTGGCACATGGCACGGTACGACTTGTTTTAGACCGCCATATTTTCCCGATAGCGGCGTCTCTTATAGGTCGCTGGAGTCGCGAGTATTGAGCCATCCCAATCTCAATGTACTCGGAACAGCAATCATCGCATTCAGCCTGGGAGGAAGGTGCATATTATTATGGTCAAGTAGACATGGAGTCTCTGTGGCGAAAAGGCGTACACCCGTTTAGGCAATAAAGTAGCAAAATCGTTGGAACCTGATTCCGATCGCCCTTCTTATTTGTTGAACGGATGAAAGGGATACCAATGATCGGCGTTCCGAGTTCATTGCGTTGGTGCAGTATGCCATCAATGGACCTCTGAATGCGCACCCTCTGCGACACTGTTAGCTTGAAAAAGCCATCGTCTATTTTCTCTGTTTCTCTGTCTCTCTCTCTCTTTCTCTATAGAGGTGGAGAGTGCGCAGTTGGCGTACTAACCGAAGTGCTGAAATTTGATGTTCGCCAGTACCCTTTCGAAGTAAAATGCGAAAAAGCACCAAAATCGTGTTCGCACTGACAGTGTCGCGCAGAGCGCGGGCACGGGTCACATGACTCGCAATGGCCAGGGCTGAACGGCGATCGCCTCTTCAGAGGGTCGCAGTGACGTCCTCCAGAGCTGGCCGCGTGCGCGGCAATTGCCACGGGCGATTCATTGCGTTGGTTCCAGAGGGTCAGGCACGGCGCAGCGCGACCCGGCGCGAGGGGCTGCACGCATGACATAACGAGCCTTAACTTCGCGGTCGGCCAATGAAACGTCGGAACCGCGCGCGCGTGATCCGCGCGGAGACCACTTTCGCGCGTCATCCTGCCTACGCTCCCTTCACGCCCCAAGCTGACAGTGCTGTGGAAGCTACCTGTTCGTCGGAACCGTCACGTGATCACGCTCCCGCCCCATATACACCCACGCACAGAGAGTGGGGTCAGCTGATGAAAGGGAGGCGGTTGGTAGGTCCGGCGAGCGCGTGTAACTCTCACCGCACTATCAGTTTAGAGGCGAACGGAGTCAGAGGCTAGGTCGTACCTTCTCGGAGCTCGCGAGGGCGGCTCCAAGCCACACTGCAGCCGACCTCCGCCCAAGGAACAACGAGGGGCGGAATCCCGCGATGGATGGCTATATATCTCCTCCGGACGGGCCCACCGCTGCAGCGTCCATTTGGGCAGAATCACGTCCGAGGAAGCGCTCTGCGCGGAACCGCCTATTTTGCCTTTGTGGGGAATATGCGTGCCGCGGACGCGGCTACCGAGCTGCGTTCACGATCTAGTCATCCGTGGGGAGTGTGTATACGGACGCCACGTTCTCTGAATTTGAAGGCTGGACTCTGTGGGGCGAATATCTGGCGAATGACTGGCAAACGTTGCCCGGTGGCACGTTCACTTTTCGCGCGGTGCAAGAACAGCCACTGTTCTGATGCCAAGCGCAGTGCCAACGACGCCGAGGGAAATTCGTCGTTTTCTTCGCTCCGTAAAGTCCTGCATTTAGACTAACTCGTTTGGCTGCCTATCGATGGAAAAGGAGACTAAGTTGAATCTGTCGTAAGTTATTTTTACCGTTTTCTTTATAACGAAGAGTGGGGAGAAGCGTCCAACTTGCTAAGGAAATACATAAAAAAAAAAGCCCACGAAGGGAGTTCCCGTGTCGATGACAGAGATTGCAATTTATCTGCGTCGAAGGAGCTACGTCTCTGCGTCACCGTAACATAACAGCAAGGGCGCTTTATGTTTCCACGTCATTCCTGGGATTTCCATCGACTACCACGATTTCCCGCCATGACCGTATAGGACAAAACAAACTTATTAGCCTTGAGGCGTTGAATGACGCTGTTTTCGACTTCTGCGAAAACGACGGCACCTAATGACTACAACCCAAAGTTGTCGCAGCAAATTCAAGCACCCCCCCCCCCCCCCCCTTTCTCCTTTCAGTGTGCAGTTCAAATATTAAGAGCGACTGGTGGTCTAAACACGAAGCTGTAAAAGCAGGCTCGAAAACACCTGCTGAAAATTGCCAATAAGGTGTATCGAGGAGTGCAAAGCTTAATAAATAAACTATCGAAATAAAATATAAGCTATAAACATAAAATGATTTTATAAAATAAAAAAAGCATTCTAATGTTAAATATAAAAAAAAAATTCAAGAGCGTTAGGTTTTGAGCATGTAACAAGCGACAAGGGCCGTCTACTTCAATCAAGTTACCTGGCCATTTCGAAGACATCTCGACTTTTTTCGAACTGATAGTTATTCGATTCGCCACGCGAACATCAATTTCTCGGGGCCCTTAGATTTACTGCTAGCGTTCCAGATATATTTTATCGCCCTCCCGCCGTCATTGTCTCGAAAACTGTTATTAAAAAAAAAATTGCCATAACTTTGTACTGAGGTCCCGTAATCATTTTTTGTTCTTGCCTTTTTAATTTTTTCTTTTTATTTACGTATTTCCTCGCAAATGAACTCACTCTTGTCCGTAACTCCTCCTAGTTTTGACAAAACAGTAAATTAAGTGAAGTAAATGAATCTAATAGGATTAACGAAATTGAACGCTTGGCGTACGCCATCTTCGAGAAATATCCAAGCGACTTGTGTCCTTGTGTCTCCCTTCGTACTTCCCTTTGGCACTCCGCCTTTCGCTTTGTTGACTCGCCCTCTACACGCCAGATCGCGGAAGAGAGTAGTAACTCTTTCCTTTCCTCTGAACCGCTCAGGCGTGTACCTGTACGACACGTGCGACAAGGACCAGGTAGCCCTGCGGCAAAGCTTCCGCGCCGTCCAGCAGGCGGGACACGTGAGGTCCATGGCCTGCCCCAACACCAGGGTACCGCCCATATTTGGTAAGCACGCATTCTTCCGTACAGAAATGCCACATATGGTCGCCTTAAGAATTAGGCAAATAAGGTCATATAAAGTTATATTATATGTATACCCTTATTTGCCCAGTTTTTTTATATGGTTATACGTATATGACACTGGCATTTATTGTACGGGATGGCCTTAGGATATGGTACGATATACGCTCTATTCTATCACATTTGAGTGGATGTTGCTACGTACGTAATAAAACAAATGAACTCTAAAAAAAAAAAAAAAGAGTCCTGCATTAACCGAAGTTTTGCAGATGGTGGCATTAAGAATTCTTGGAATCTTGGCAGACAGCTAGGAGGATAACATCGCTGGAATGGCTATTGCAGCAGAAAGTTGTATGTAGAGTGACATCATGGTCGTGTACCAGCTCAGATTTTCTTTTGTGTCTATGCATATCGATATTTACTAAATTACTGTAATAACGATAGTTATGAGAAATACCAATTTGATACTTAAAGAGCATAATATTAATTTAATTACTAGCACTACACAACCGAAATTTATAATCTCTATTTCTTTTTCTTTGTTTGTTAAGTTGTAAGTTATATTTCGTTTCATGGGCACGTCAATATGTCTTCGAACCAAAGGCTTTCATAAAATGTACGAGCTCGCTCGCTAAGAATACGCCAGAAGATATTCCCGCATCCTTACTACCGCCAGCCGCTGTCCCTCCGCAACTGCAAATAGTCCGCTACCCAGAAGCGCACCTCGCGCCAACGTTTCCTAACTCGTCGTGGCTACTGCGTTTTCTTATTGGTCCGCGGAACGATTCGGTGCCGTGGCTGGAACGTAGTGGTGTTTATTTGTTGAATTCTGAACTTGTATCCGAGTGTAGATTTTAGAGTGTATAACTTGGTTCTGCGCAGGTGCCATATTGTACGGCGATGCTCGGGTCATGGAGACGACGGCCAAGACGTTCGCGTCCTTCTCCATCCCAGCCGTGGCGGCCAGCGACCTCTACTCTGAGGGCGTCCCCCATCTAGCAGACGTGTACAGCACGGCACCTTCGGCCGTCTCCCAGGCCAGGGTACAATATATGTCACCAGTCACTTACGATCACGGTGAAAGAATCACATTTAGGTGATGACTCTGGCCGCTCTTCCCGCAGGGAACGAGCGACCAGATCGTGTTCGGAGCTAGCCTCGAACCAGTAGTTAGCTCCGCGCCGCCGCGGAGGGCGCTGTGGTATGAGGTCCCTCCTCGGCGGCCACGGTGCCGGCCGCATAGCGTGCTTGCCTTTTTCGCGGTGGGGTGGTATGGTGGTTGTCTGTGGCCAGTGGCTGGCCTCGTGTTTTGCTTTAGTGCTGTGTCAATCACATGCATGGTGCCACCATAGTGCACGAAGGTGAGCCTTAACCCAAGGAAGAAGAAGGAAAATAACACAGATTTACGGACTCTGACGACTTGGTGGCGACTTGGTGGCGACTTGGTGGCGGCGTGGCGGCGGTGAGGTACAACAAGAAGCGGTGAGCGATGGAATGAGGTATTAGCCCCGAGAGCGAACACAAGCGTCGCTGCGGTCGCCGCGCCCTGATTGGGTGAGGTGTACCGTGACGTCAGCGCGAGTACCCCGCTCCGCGATCTCGCATCGGGTCGCTTCCCAGCACCGGTTTCCTGGTTTGGCGTTGTGTGCCGCAAGCTCTTCGAGGAGCCGGACTTCGTTTACCCGGGGTACAAGACGTTGAGTTAGGCCGATATTAACGTGCTTCCGTACATTTTATAAGTCTGCTTGTCCCTTTTACCTTTAAAATTGGGTTACAAATCCCGAAAACTATCGGCGGAGGCAATTACGCCGATGAACCTCCCCGTCCGTCCACACGATGCAAGGCAATCTTGAGAGGGGTCGGTGAAGCGGTTACGCAAGTGTTTCAGACGCTGGAATTCTGTTCCTTGCACGTTCATGATTTAGGACGATATTACATCCCGCTTTCAAGGCATCTGAAGCGGCCTTTATATCATGGGCCTTTCGGTGGTCGGCAAATTAGCTCGCGACCCCGACTCTGCGCTGCCACTCTGCATGCGCTGGTTTGCAGATGTTTTAAAGGCCCTGCGTCTGATGATCTTTGAAGTGCTCATGGAACAGGGTTGTTTTACATAAATGTAGCTTCTTCCTGAATTAATTATATAGTTTATACGCGTATGCAGGCATATTTCTTAGAGGATTCGCAATTACTGGAAATTAGTTTGTTTGGTAGCAGCAAAAACGGCCGAATTTCCCCCAGTTGCCTCTATGATAGTAAACTGCCCAAAATATGCACAGCAATAGTGCCGTAATTTGGAATGATTATACTTTTTCCTGACATTCTTTATTCCAGTCTTTGGTATACGGAAAATACACCGTTTAGTCTGAATTGTCATTTCCATTTAAGAGTCACTGCCGCAGGTCCCCAAAAGCTTCCTCAGCCTCCAAACTCCCTGCAGCTGGACTCTCTGACAACAGAGGAAAACAGGAGTAAAAGCAAGCATTCGAACGTCTGTCTAGTGGTAGATGCAGCACTGGTAGCAGAAAATGTGGAACCTGTTAAGGGCGACAGTCTGCGTGAGAAGAGCTTCCGGTACTTTAGCTTCAGGACAATTCGATTTAAGTAAAATCTCAATTTTAGGGCTTAATGGACTTATAATGAGCTAGACACCATAACTTACATTTGTTATATATTACTTGAGGATTGATATAAACAAGTCCACAGATACCACCCGTGTAGTCCATTGAAATACTATCCGAATCCAGCAAAGGTAAAGTGCGAGCAATGTATATAATAAATGTTCCTTGTTTGTTTTTTTACTTTGCCCCTGCACTTGGGCTGTCCTACTTGTGATTCTCTCCCCATGGTCGAGACTGTATTTAGCACGTAGCTCGAGCAGCATGCAGCTTTTCTGCTTCGGCGATCTTGTTTAAACACAGAGATACAAAAAAAAATAGCATACATAATTTGCCAATTCATTCGGACCATCAGCAGCGTTTATTGTGCGAGATGTAAATCTGTAGTGATGCCCCTGCAATTGTGGCCATATCTCTTTATTTTCACATACCAGCTGTGGTTCATGCGTTGCCTGGCCTGTCAGCCATGCTTAAAATGTTGCTTGAAGTTTCGCCTGTAGCTACAGGCCATACCTCAATAAAGGCACATATAAAAATTTACACTTCCTACGAAAAACACGCCAAAAAAAAAATGAAATAGAAACGAGCGCGCGGACAGCTAGCGTCGTCACAGCCTCCACAGGGCGAGCGGGGCGAGTCGGGGAAAAATTCTCTCCTCGCCGTGACGTCACCCCGGTTCGCCGTAAGGGGGCGCCAGGCGAACTTCTCGGGGCTAATACCGCTGGGAGAAACAACCGGAGCGGTCGGTTTGGGAGGGACCCCATACTTGGGCGCCATTTATCCCCGTGCGAGTGAAGCGCGCTCTGTGCGCTGAACATAATGTGGCCACCGCGTCAGACAGAAAGTCATCACCTAAATGTGTTTCTTCCACCGTGCTTACGATATAAGACGCCTTGCCGCAGCTGTGCATGGGCGCTGCCATAACGGACCTTCAGTTTTAGTGTTTTGTCTTATTCCGTTCACTTTATCATTACCGCCGCAGGACAGGTTATAATTGCCATTATAGCTTGTGTCCTCCCCAGCATAGGCCTTTGTGGAAGCTCGTCAACGAGGTTTCAGTGGCTCAGCATCTCGGTAAGGCAAGAGAAGGCCTGCAATGGCGGCTCTAATCTGGCGCGGGTGTAAAGCGTCTATGCATGACTTGCCCGTGACGTCATCGCATCGGACTGGGGCCTAGAGATCATTCCCAGTGGTTCTTGCGAACAAAAGCAAATTCTATTGAGGAAAATGCGTGCCGCTGTGAAGGTACGCGCTCAGCAGCAAGGCCATCGCAATGGCCACTGATGTGACGTCAGGGAAAAAGGTGTAAACAGCAAACGTCTCAAACATGCGGTTGGCGGGCCACATGCCGGCCAGGACTCGCTGGTATAAGGTCCTGGAACATACCGCTACTGCAAGCAATCGTTCCCATTTTGTAAGCGCCAGGAGAGGCTTACGCCATAGCGTTTCAGACAGTCGATTGTTCATTTCTCTGGGACATAGAGTACGTACATGACGAAGAGGCGGATATCCACAATCCCTCGATTGGTTGATTGAAGATTACCTGGAAGACTGAGAACGATGACTACTGGCTCATGAGCGTCTAGCGAATGGGATGCGTATGAAGGGGCCTGAGGATAAAGAGGAGGGGTGCACTAAACAATTACCTTTTAAATGTAGCTTTGCTGCTGTTCATTTAAGTTTCCGCTGTGTATTGCTTCTAAACTGTATTAGCGCAGACGTAGAGAGAAGATACAGGAAAGAGTGTATTGCTTCGTCTCCATCTATGATTCCCGGATGTTTCTCGGGTTTACCATTTGCGAGACAGTTCTTATACTAAACGGTCATTATTTGACATTGAGATGTGAGTCTTATGAACAATTGATGTATTTTGTGGTATTGAGAAATTAAAAATGCTAGCTCGTTCCAGGAAAAAGAAAAACTTGTCACTTGGAAATCTGTGAATTTCTGAGAAGCAGGAAGGGCGAGGTCCCGTGTTTTAGAAAATCTAACAGACTCAGCTTAATCAAAAAAAGAAAAGAAAACGTACACAGCATTTGGGGAAATTGGTTGCTCAGATGACCAGTCCTTCTGACTCCCTCTTTCCCCTTGGAGCAAGGATGGCGTCGCGAGAACCCAGATGGCGCATTTCCGCAACGGCAATCTCGCATCTGTCGCACGAGGGGTAACTTTAGCGCATCACCGCACTTCTCACGCGCTCCAAGTCTCTCAAATTTACTGATTTCGTGGTTTTCGATAACGCTCAGCAAGTTTCTAATTAGAACCGTCTATGTTCATTTTTGCACAAATTAAAGAGGTAATTCAGATTTTTTAGTTAAGGATCCGGCTTTGCGTGACGATTAGCCCTTATATTACATCCCCTTGGTCGTAGAACTCACCTGCACAGACCATATTAGTGTATGCTGCAGCTTTCACGACTCTTTAGAACGCAGCTCTTAGGCGCCCGTTTCCGGCTTGAGCGGATTTCCCGTCGGCGTAGGCGTCGCCGTCGCCGTGGGCGTAACCGCACGGTGCATTATGGGTAAATTTCCCCGCTAAATCTAGCGGAATAATTTCCCGGCTAAATCTAGCAGAAAAAATTCCTCGCTAAATCTAGAGGAAAAAATTCCCCGCTAAATCTAGTGGAAAAATTTCTCGGCTATATCTAGCAGAAAAAATTTCCCCGCTAAATCTAGCGGAAACATTGCCCCGGTAAATCTAGCGGAAAAAATTTCCCCACTAAATTTAGCAGAAAAAATTCCCCGCTAGATCTACCGGAAAATTTACCCTCTAAATCTAGCAGAAAAAATTTCCCGTTAAATCTAGCGGAAAAATTTTCTCGCTAAATCTAGCGGAAAAATTCCCCCACTAAATCTAGCGGGAAAAATTCCCCCCTAAGTCTAGCGGAAAAAAATTCCCCGCTAAATCTAGCTGAAAAATTTCCCCACTAAATCCTGCGGAAAAAATTCCCCGGTAAATCTAACGGAAAAATTTCCCCGCTAAATCTAGCGGAAAAAATTCCTCGCTAAATCTAGCGAAAAAAGTTCCCCGCTAAATCTAGCGTAAAAATTTTTCTGGGGGGTCACGTGACCCCCCAAGGTCGTATGACCCCCCCCCCCCCCCCCCGAGGTCACGTGACACCCCCCCTTCCCTTGCCCCGAGAACAGGTGACCCTCAGTACCCTTCCCTCCTCCTCCTCAAGAGCTGCGCTCTAATTCGGTGTTACAGGGAGTTGTAAACGGCTTTCATTTTTTCTCTGTCTTGTATGTATACCCTACGAGGGTGGATAGTTTGACCGGTGTCGGCGCAGGCACTGGTGAGCATGCTGCGGCGCCTGGGCTGGACTCGCGTGGCCGTGGCTTCGTCGCCATCGACGCGACCCTCGGAGCTGTCGGCCGCCTTCCGAAGTGTGTCCAAAGACACCGGGATCGACGCTGTCGTTTCGGATGATTCTCCGGGGTCCTCTTTCACCCAAGTCCAGCAAGCGCTCGGCACCACCAAGCACCTGACCGAAGTAAGGCAGTGCACCTGAGTTTAGCGTCACCGGTGTGTGTTGCTGATATATGCCTTACAGTAAACGAGGACGACAGCCACATTAACAGCATGGGGCCTATTTCATAAGTTCCTTCAGCAATTAAAGTATAAGCAATCGTGAACTTAAAAAGAAAAAAATTATAATGTCTCGCAATAAAGGTCTTTTCAGTTCAGAGCAGAAAATATTTCACGTTTACAAAGTCGCTTAGATATCGTAATTTGCTCGAAGGGGCCGTGCAACGATATTGAGTTGGAATGTTTTTTTACAAGCTAGTAGGACCGGAGCAGGCACGTAGCCGGGGGGTGGGGGGGGGGGGGGGGGGGTGGACAAAGGCGAGCGCGTTGCCGCTCGTCTTTGTTCCTGAATGTCACGTTTAAAGCTAGGGACGTCGCTTCTTGTTCCTAGGCGGGGTGTCGAGCAGCTGTGCTGTTCTTGAGCCCGGCCGAGGCCAAGACCTTCCTGTCCACATACGAACCAGACCCGGACGCCGCCTTCTCCTGGATTCTTGCCACGGCGGTTGACCTGTCCTCCTCGCTTCCCACTTTCCTGAGCGAGCAGAAGTTGCGGCGTTTACGGCACGTGCTTCTCGTCTCCCCTTCCGAATCTCCGACGACCGAGTTCCAGGACTACGTGCAGGACTTGCTGGACCGGGACGGAACTGGCGCTACGCCCTTGCTCCAGGAGCTCAGGAAGACCTACGCCAGGAACGAAGTCATCCAGGACTGGGAAAAAGATGACAGTGGCGGCGACGAGGCTGCAGCGGTCATCCGCGCAGTGTGGGCGATGGCGGCCGCGCTTCGGGCTGTCCAGAGAGTGCAGTGTGGTCGTGGAACCGACTGTCTGTTCGGCGGGAGGCTCAGCACGTCTGTGCTAGACAGTCTCAAGTCCCTGGACTACAGCATGGTGGGTGCCGGAGTAGCGTCCCTCGAAGGAACGCCGCTCCACTTCTCAATGGACAAGCGACTCGCGAGTCTCCGATACACCGTCAAGGCCGTATCAACGAGTGGAGAAGTGCTAGAGGTGAGTGTGTTGTAGTTATTGCCTTTATTACGCAGTGCTTAGCGTTGATATATAATATTCCCACAAAATGGGTATATAGTAGTCAACAATTAGCAAATTTATTACTTAATCTTCCATGGCTAATATCGATAATAGTTCAGTCAGTTGGACCATACATTAGAGACGGTGATGACGGTAGTATTATTCAGATTTGTCAAAAAAGCTATCAAAGATAATGAAAAACATACCATATGGAACATGTCCAAAAAGAAGATACAATTCGCTGCTGTTTGAAGTTACGTAAAAGTATTTCTAATTTGCGTTTCAGATTGGTCGGTACACAGAACACAGCGGCCTTGAAGTGGACGAGATGCTGGTGCCAAGTCGGACCACGCCACGTGATGCTGGCGCGTCGAGACCATCCACCAGCCTCAGACCATCCTCCAGAGAACGTTCGTCAAACTTGCGCTCGAGTAACCTGGAGATCCAGAACGACCCCGAGCCCCAGAACCTGGGCGAAACCTCCAACGTTCCGACACCCTCACCGGCGTCGTCCGCAGAAAATGACGCGGAAAACTCCCCGTCCACGTCGCCGGACGCCGTCCGCCTGTCGCAGCCGAAACTCTTCACCGTGTGGATCGCCAAGCCCTGGTCGCTCACCATCGTGGTCGCTGCCGGACTCGGCATTCTGCTGAGCGCGTACGTGGCAGTGTTCCTCCTCATGAAGCTCTGCGAAGGCGTCGTCCGCAAGGGGCACCAGCTCACTTCTCTCCTCCTCCTCCTGTCCGTTGTGGGACTCTTCCTAGCGGGACTGCTGTTCACCTTCAGACCTCGACCTCGGCTGTGCGCGGCCCAGCAGCTCGCGCACCACACGAGCTACGCCTTCGCCTTCGGCTGCCTGCTCCTCAAGGGCATGCACCTCAACGCCATGCAGAGCGCCGGCCTGGGCGGCCGCGCCAGCGGCCTCAACCAGTTCCTCACTATCTGCTTTTTGGTGGCAGTTCAACTGGCAGTCGAGGCCCAAGCATGGATGCTTTCGCCGCCGGGCGCCTGCCAGCTCAACCAGGCACGGTTTTTGCTCCACCAGCTTTACCCGTGCTTGGTGCTCGCGCTCGCAGTACTCATGGCCTTCCGCACCCGAAACTCGGCCTACCACAGGAGGGACGCCCGCAGCCTTCTCTGCACGAGTCTTCTGGCGGTGCCTGTGCTGGCAGCGGGTCATACTGCGTTTCTGCTGTTGGCACAGGGAGAGCCGCAGGTGGCCGCGCTCGGGTTTTCACTCGTGACCACAGGGTTTCTCCTGCTCGTGGGCATCTTCGCTCCATATCTACGTGCGCTTCACAAGAGGGGCGGCTACGCTCACAAACCGCTGGGCTACTCGGATTCGTCGGCGTCCGCGTTCGCCTCGTTTCAACGCAAGGACGTGGTGCCGGACTGTTGCTACCTGCAGGGTAGGGCAGTGACGATAATGCAACCTGGGAGGTTGCCCACGCACCGTGTTAGAAATCCTCTGTATCTGCCGGGATCCGCCTACCCATGACCATGACAGATGTTGCTCTATGAGTGTAGACTGCGTTCAAGCTACGCACCTGTGAGCTGTGAACTTCTCTCTGCCAGTGACGTTACGGGTAGTGACCGGTCTTCGTGTTGGTGACTGACGGCCTCTGAGACTGGAACAGACTATGGCACCACTTCGCGCGGACAATCAGACCAGACTGTTGCCGTGTTTGTGTGTTTTATGTTTCCGGCGCCAGGGCCGCAAGTCAGCAGACATTACCGAGGAGTCGTCCTCTGTGGGCCCTACTGCGTTTGTTGCAGCGCGGTGCGCCACTTTGGATCGTGAAAGAAACAACAGCATGTGTAAATCGACATGTGTGACAGGGGTTTTCTTTCTTCCGTATCGTGGAGGCATGACATCTTGTTTAGAGGTGATAAGGCAGAACTTGATTGTCCTCCCTATTCCTTCCACTCTGCGTTTCTTACGTTCTTGATCGGCAAACCAGGTTGCTCGCAGATTATATCTTTCTTATACTAAATTCGTCGTGCTTTTGTTAGATCTGGTCAAGGTACGTCTTGAATCTGCTCTGACATTACAATGTGTGACCGAAGTGCCCTTCTGACCAAAAATAGCCCTCTTTGTTCGAATTCTTCTACCGAGAATTTAATTTCTTAGGTATTTTTACGGACACTTTTTGGAAATCAAACTACATTCTTTCTTAGGAATCGCAGCTCGGCCAGTTAAGGAAGTTACCTTCTAAATTTATATTTAAACAGAAAATGCTAAAGGAGGCTGATTGCAGCTATGCGCGAACTAACGCATGACATCCATCGACCGAGAACCTTGGTTTCAACCTGGATATGAGGGAACACAGAAATAAAGGTTTGATACAGTCATGGGTTGTACGCTGGTCCCTTTCAAGGTGACTTTTCTCTTTTGTTTCTTATGTGTATTAGTATACTGTACACACATCGGTAACAGATATACGTTGTGTTCAAAAGGATACCATAAATGCAGATATAAGCCGGTGTTTGAAATAAAGATACACATCATATCATATAATTCATTTTGCTGGGACAAGGTTGGAAACGGCAGTACGAGGCTGAATTTGTGCCTCCATCCTTGGGGCCGTAATACAGGTTAAACATAAAGCGCTTGTCTGATTTAAAAATATGTATGTGTGTATGTAGGTATTTAATTTTAGAACTGTCACTAAAACGGAAAGGGACTTTTACCTTATTAGTTTACTTCAACGTGCGCCTAGTGGGTGGCCCGAAGGCGGTACTCAATTTCAAGCCACGCGTTAGGCAAAATCATCTCAGTTATCGTAACATTTATCATGCTCGCCTTTGAAGTATCAAAGCCACGCCCAGCTTCGATTCTTTCAATATTTGGCAGATCTCGTTCACACTCATTTCGGAACTGTCGTTGGACTGCTACCGGCGATTTACAGGTGGAATAAATCCCGAGGCTGGCTCTAAGATTGTTCGTAAAAATCGGCAGTTGCACATAGCAATCTCACATTTTCATCAACGCTGTAATTTTGTGGTGAATTTTACCTCGTGAAATTTTAAGGTGAACCTTCTCTACGGCGAAAAGTGAGACCACCGACTCCTCATTGGCGAAGAAGGGGTTACTTGCATTAAATTTGACTTTCGCGCCCGCCTGGAAGGCGCCGTGTTTGCGGCAGGACATTCGTTTCGGTTTGCGCTCGCTAAATGTATGTACTGCACTGAAGTATGAACGACCAGGAAGAATCATGGACCTCCTGGCATTGTGTGTGTCAATTAGATACGTGTAATTGCGTTATTCTTATAACGCGAGCGCAGTTTCAAAGCGGCCGTGAGCAAGCAGACGACACGACGCGTCCAACTGCGCGCGTGCGCTTCCGAGGGAGCCGGGAGACGCACGACAGCGCATGCGCGGTGAATTGCACCTCATGTCGCACTCGTCGCCAGTGCTGCCAGGTCTACTGATTTCTCAGTAGATCTACCGATTTCGCACACTGTCTGCTGATTCTCTGATAAAAAAGAAAATCTGCTTACGTTTTTTTTATGGATAGGAAAGGTCATTTCTACGGGCATAACAATACGCAGTTTGAAGCGCTGGCTCTCATATTAGCCAGCAAACGCATGTAAATTTTTTTAAACACGAAACTATACATGAGTATCTGCGTATCCCTCGATTCATTCAGCTTTCCACCCAAAAGCCGTACACAGGCAACGCCTCGTACGCACTTACTTACGAAACCGATACGGTTTTGGTTTTGCCTGGCTTCTTCCAAGTAGGATAATGAGCGGCGAATCTTAAGATAGAGGCAACCGTACCCCTCCGGCCACCTCCAATAAGAAAAAGTATATACGAAAATATAATACAGAGTGGGAAAGTATTACAGGTTATCATTTCGCTTTCTGCAAGGTATGTGATGTTCACATGGCCGTTGAAAAATGCGAACTAGTAAAAAAAATGCGACAAGCAAAATCACATCTAATTTTTATGTCTGTTTATTAGTATAATATTTATTATGTTATATTATCTATTAAGAGCGGTCGGAAATGCAAAAGGTTTTTTTTTTTTTTTTAGTATCTATTGATTGTTTGGGTGATCTAGGGGATATGTAGGGGATCCATCTACTGACGTCGATATTTTTCCATCTGGCAATACTGCTCGTCCAAGACGGGAGTTCGCTTCTCTCGCGATGTTTAAAGTAACAAAGAAAAAAGAGACCATTGCGATACTCCACTCGGCAAGCAGAGCATATACAGCTACTCTTGGTTACTCTACGACCGTATAGAGTTACTCTACCACCGTACAGCGAACGTAGTATTTGTCACGCCATCTCTCGATAAGTGTAGCGTCGAAAACTGACGACTGAGTTATCGGCTCGCTGCGCCTATCGGGAGATGGCGCCACAAGCATGACAGTCGCCAACTCGGACGTCCACGTTCGCCGTTGACCCCGGTAAGTTTGTTGATTTCAATTTTCACGGGAAGGGAACTACGCCTTGAAGCTCCACAAGGTGAAATCCACTAGTGAAGTACATCTCTGGTGAAAAATTGAGATTGGTATATGCAGGTCCCAATTTTCACCGGCCGATCTTAGAATCAGCCTCGAGATTTGTGCCACCCTACACTTCCGCGCTACCACAAAATACACTGCGCTTTCTTCTTCGTTGACACCCGCTGAAACAATTATCACAGCACCAGATGTAACAAAAAACAACACAAAAAAACTCGACGAATGAATTTGCGTACGGCCTGAAATTCCGTGTTTCTATCCGTCATATGTTTTGACGACAAAATTTTAACTCAGAATGTGCTTAGGGCTGGATTTTATGGGAAAAGCATTAAGCTCGAGTGCGACGAAAAATCGTTACACACATGTCAAATCCAACACAACCTATAGAAGACAAAGTTCGTTACTTGATCATACGTGATTATAACTCGATAATTAATCGTAACAAGAGCGATTTACCGAGCGGAGCAGTAGAGATAAAACTCCGTTCCGTTCGATCCGCAGCCCGAAACCTTTGCTCGGCGCCACGACTAGAATGGCGAAAATAATCCCTGGAGAAGGGGAACAAGAATCTTCGCATTTAATTGCATTATAAACGAGTAGAAGTTGTAAGTGAGCGCAAGCAGTTAGACGAGGTATGACCGGAAGCTTGCGGTGTCTTGGGCGAATTGTCGGCGCGCGCAGCCGGTGTTGCTCCCCACGTTCCTCTTATTGTTATGGGGCGGACCATTCATAAAGCTCCAATGGACAGTGCTGAGGGTGTATGAGACCACGACTTCACAAAGCAGTCAATAAACAACGTGCGCGATTAACCTCCATCTTCTCCCCCTGACGATTCCCTCAGTCACCATGCACAATGTACGCACCAAGATCTCAAGGCGTGACGCGCACTACCGGAATTATGCAGAACCCACGGAAGCGTCTCAACACATACTCCTGCCACAGCTAACTGCTGAAGAAATTTTGTGGTTTCGGGTTAGTGGAAAACAAAACTGTACATGCAAACCTTTTCTCTGCGCCTAGACTGCAGTAATCCACCACCAGATTCTCAGAATCCCAGCCGAAATTTTCACGAGCCAACTGGGGTTACGGGCCCGCCCTTTCTTTTTAAAGATACCGAAGCGACTGAGATAGCGATGGAGCTAAATTAGCAGGACAAGATTTCCGAGTTTCTACATACTGCCAACAGATGGCAGTGCCGACAGATGGCAGTCAGAGCCGTGTATTGGGAGAGTTTGGCCAACAGGCGGAGCAAAGGCCGCCGCCAGCGCCGAATATTCCCCCCGCGCTTAGAACGTGAACTAAATTTGTGACACAGCGTGGACCAATCAGGAGACCGCGACGTCAGAATATTGCAAACGACATTCAAAGCGTGAAATAGAGGCGTTCAATCTCGGCCTCTCTGCTCCATCTCACAAATGTCGGCAGTGAAGACAAAGGTACAGGCACGTGAGCCTAGCTCAGCAAAACGCTTTTGTTTGTACGTAAACTCGTGCGTAGGAGCCACTTTCCAAAGCCACACGCTCGTGCCCATGCCTTTCTCTGCACTGCTGATGTTGGCTTGTTAGAACAGCGTCCTGTGACTGGCAGAAAGAAAACAGTGCAAAGGGTGGGGCGCGCGAGCGTCTGGAGACGCGGTGTCCCGCTCGGCGCGTGCGCTGGCTTTGGCAGTGCTTTCTTTCACCGTCTCAGCTGATACGCTGTTTCTAGCAAGTTGGCCCAGTTGGCCCTGGTTTGGAGCGCACGTTCGTTTATTCTACGCTTGAATATTGGCGTGACGAAAACCTCGCACGCACAAAGTTTTCAGTCACTGAGAGTTACACCTTTTAACTCTAGCGACGCTAAAACGGCTTGAATTAGTCGTGTCACAAATTTAGAGCTCACGACCACCGCTAGGGGCTGTTTCGCGGCCTGTGGTTGGCCCCGAGATGCTCGCCTATTCAAACCAATGTATGGCCAAACTCTCTCGATAAACGGCTCTGATGGCAGTGCCAACGAACAAGTGTCTGCTAAATTTTCAAAGTGTCTAGGCGCGCGCCGCTTTCTGACTCGACAGGTTTGGAAATATTCAATTATACATTCATCCATGAAAATATAAACCAATATACTATACTATAAGCCAGTTCGGGGCGTGGTCCCTAGACTGGCCTCTTTCTAGCCAAGCCTACGGCACACCAGAATAAATAGCTTCGCGAACAAAGCCATGTTTTTTGTGTTTTTTTGTTCTTTTTTTTTTTTTTTACGAAATACACGAACATTTCTTGAGTTTCAAAATTACCCAATAATCTCTCCCTTCCTGGACTGGTTGATTAAGCTGGGGTCAATGTGGAATCAAGCGGCCTTACTGCGAGCTTCGTTGTCGACCGCAACGGGAACTATAAAATCTGATAGACTGGCGTCAGTTCAGGTGAACAGAGCCCAGATTATATAATAATTAGGTCACGCGTAGCAAAATGCAGAGCATGGCCAATGAAGTCCAAGTTGTTCGTTTCGCAAATGGTTCCTCATAGTTCTTTTTTTTTTTTTTTGTAAAACGTTTTTGTGTTTAGTGATAACAAAAAGGTTTTAGCAGTGTTGGGTAGAGTACATCTCAAAAGTGCTTACAGTGAAGGACAAAGTAAATGAGAGGTTATGTACTTCAAGTAAAATAGTAAGTACACCAAACAGCATGCACTTTAAGTGAAGTACTATAAGTGCAATGCACTTTCAAAGTTAAGTGCAAGTACATTTTAACATAATCTTTTTTTATGCTATTTCATTTCCTTATACGGTGTTTTTTTTTCAATTGATTTAGGGGTTAAAGGGGGGGGGGGTGGGAGGTAAGTCAGTTATTTTTTTTGCAAACGGTGGCGAATATTAGGTAAAATAAAAGGGCCCCCGAAAAGAAAAACAATTTTTTAAAAGTCTGGTTGGAACACGCGTGTCAAGACACATTTTGCTCGAAAAAATAATTTTTAGAGAAATATTGGCGGCGAGAGATTTATTTGAAATTCTGCGCGCAAGATCCATGACGTCACGGACTGGTCATTCGCTCTGTCGACCTCAACGAGATGGTCATTCGCTTTTTCGACCTCAACGAGATGGTCATTCGCTCTCTCGACCTCAACGAGATGGTCATTCGCTCTTTCCACCTCAACGTGAAGGCGAAGCCGATTCAGCTCTCCTCCACGCGCCCCAAATGCCGAGAGAAAAAGCAAGTGGAATAGGAGGTGACTGACTAAACCGCGTCTCGCGCCGTCGATATTGCTTTAAAAGATATGTTTTGCGTCAAATTAATTTTTTTACACGAATATCCCAATTAGACTGTATATTTTAGAGCGCAGCTCTTAGGGGCCCGTTCCCGGCTTGAGCGGCGTCGGCGTCGGCGTCGCCGTCGACGTCGGCGTAACCAAGGTCACACGGCCCCCAAGGTCATCCCAAGGTCACGTGACCCCCAGAGGTCACGTGACCCCCCCCAGGGTCATGTGACCTCCAAGGTCACGTGACACCCAAAGTCACGTGACCCCCCCCCCCCCCCGAGGTCACGTGACCCCCCCCCCCCCCCCGAAGTCACGTGACACCCCCGAGGTCACGTGACCAACCCCAGGGTCACGTGACCCCCCTCCGAGGTCACGTTAACTCCCCGATGACGTCATCATCACTGATGACGTCACCGGCATCCGCATCGTCATCATCACTGATGACGTCATCAGTGACGTCACTGATGACCTCACCGGCATCCGCATCGTCATCGTCATCATCACTGATGACGTCATCAGTGACGTCACTGATGACGTCACCGACATCCGCATCGTCATCGTCATCATCGCTGATGACGTCATCGGTCCGCATCGTCATCGTCACTGATGACATCATCAGTGACGTCACTGATGACATCATCGGCATCGTCACGTGACCCCCAAGGTCACGTGACCCCCCCAGGTCACTTCACCCCCCCAGTACCCTTCCCTCCTCCTCCTCAAGAGCTGCGCTCTAATTCGGTATTACAGGGAGTTGTAAACGGCTTTCACTTTTTTTTATTTTTAGGGTTTCATAAAGTTGCCACATAGTCATTTTATTCTCACTGACAAACTATTTAACTCAATCAACTTTCTTGCATCGGTCTTGTAGCCGCCGTTATCTCACTCAGAGAAATGACCAGATGACGCCTCAAAAGACGATAGCGGGATCTCACACGCCATTCTTTTTTATTTGTTTACAAATTAGGAGAATTTACTTTGAAGTCAGAAGTTGTACTTTCCTCGAAAAGTACCAGAAAAAAAAAAAAAAAACTTTAAGTAGAATAGAAGTAGATTCTCAGAGAATGTACTTCAAGTAAAGTACGATTTTTCTAAACCTACTTGAAGGAGTATTAAAGCACTCCCCAACTCAGCAGGGAGTTTTAGGGAACCGTGTTTGCACATCCTATACGGTACGGTAGGCCCTCTGGTATGAACTGCGCATGCGCAACCACAGAAGACTCCCATATGCGCCGTGCGCGCATATGGGAGTCTTCTGTGGTTGCGCATGCGCAGTTCATACCGGAGGGCTCATCATACCGTATCGGATGTGGAATAACGGTTCCCTAAACCTCTCTACCGAGTTGTAGTAGATCGCTTCGATACTTCCGATACCCCCGATAACAATACCCGTTAACGATACGATGCATGAGCAAAGGCGACGGCGGAGTATCGGGTATCGTTATCGGAGTCATCGGAACAATCTACAAAAACTCTCGAATGAGAAGATTACTTCTGCGACGGGACAATATTTTTACACCAATGGTGACTGTATAAAAATGTGGACAAACTTAGAGGGCGGGCCAAGTTACCTCATACTTCGTTAGTGCTCCACGTATTGCACCGCCCATACAAAAGTTCACCTGACACTTCCTCTTCACTTCTATTAATTCGTACGGCCTGTAGTGTGGTGTGTTTCGCTCTGACACGAGAAAGTGCTCTTAGCCCGGACCCCTGAAACCCAACAAGCTCTCTCTCTCTCTCTCTCTCTCTCCGCCCCACATTAAGAGTTTTGCGGAGTTTTGTAGCAGGCCCGAGCGCAACTCTCTGGCTTTGGAAAATCTCTTCTTCCATGATTTCTACCGCAGATTAATCCTTCTGTTGAGTTACTTCTCGCTCAGCCTCATCTCCCTGTACAAAACTAGCGAAAGACGGAGTGTCGACGCTGCAGAGCTGCCCCGGCTGTCTAGAGGAGCGGCTTTGGCGCAATACAAACCTGTACTGTAACAAAGCCCTCTTTGAATGGGATAAGGCTGGCTAGCTGGGCTAGTTGGCTTTGCATCACGGTACGATACGCTAAAACAACACGCACAAAAACGAAGGGAGAACTGGACAGAATACGCCGCGTCCTGTCCAGTTCTTCCTTCGTTTTTTTTTTTTTCCGTGTTCTTTTGGCGTATTATACCATGACCCTCTTTGAAACCGCGGGACGGCCGAATTTTGCGTGCTTTCGCTATTTTGCTACACGGCTCGCGCCGGTATCCGCCTAACGTACACCGTCCGAGTTGTTCTACTAGTGCAGCCCGTCTTGAAATTCCAACAGTAGTTACACCAGTACCCACTTGGAGCCCTAGATCCGCGACTCTCGCGACGATGACGCCGTGCTTTTGTCGCCCGAGTTCAATCGGTGCGCTCCGCGAATGTTCGGCTCAAACGTTTTGGAGCATAGAGCCCCTGATGTATACTGCCAGGTCCGATGTACACTGAGGCGAACAAAATCGAGCGTTGCCGACTTTCTGTCGCAGACCTCAGCACACGTCCCACATGCGATGACGAGTGAGGGACACGTTTTAGGTTTTAAAATTTGCAAATGGACAGTAACACTATACTAGAGTCATATAGATACGTATTCAGTGTCCTCAGATGAAGCAGAGTCGCTGACAAATCGCGATTCCTCCATGCGAGTATCAACGATAGGTACTCCTTCGGGAAATGGAGCGTCTATTCCGCATCGTAACTAAGCACTGCGGCAAAGCCTACGTCCGGTACGTATAGGGAGGAATCATTCGAGAAGTGTTGGCGCATTCGTGACCTTGTTTTTTCGCCTCAGTTCGGGGACATAATAATAAGTTTATCATCACGATTGTGTCACAGTGATAACACCAAAGTTCTGTTTATTTAAATATTTAGTTTGGCAGGGAGTTTTCGTGGCAGAAAACGATGTGCTCTTCTCGGTTTGTTAAAGTTCCGCACGACTTCCTAAACTTTTTTTCTATCTAAGCTTAAGCACGACACCTAAAGTTTTGAAGTATATTCAACTCCCTTAATGCTGCTTAAAGGTGTACTCCGGCGCTGTTTTTTTCTTTTCTTTTTCATACTTCATCATTTGCGTGATAATTTGCTAAACACACCAACAAACATCGCTGATAGTAACCCAAAAATTGGTTCAAAATATTTTTTTTTTTTTTCGCGAAAGTATTGAATTTACAATTTTGGTTCTTACCGTGTTTTTCGGAGCGAAAGTCTCTGCTGGAAACAATAAAAAAATTGACGTCAGCGGAAAAAAGGGGCTCCCTTTTTAGACTGTACACTTTCTTTTTAACTGATTACAAGCCGTTTCATGGTGTTAAATGAATGGTTTGGAAGCTGGCTCCAGCACTTGCGCAGCAGCACGAAACAAATGCTCGGTAAGTTCGTTTTTAGACTGCCCGCTCGACCTGCAAGCCTGCCTTCCCCTGACTTCACAGCACTAAGAATCACCTGTATATCTGAATGGTGGGTTTTGGCATAATTTTCACTTGCCGATTTCACCATACCTATTTCGAAATTCGCGATGCTATATAACATACCGGAAAGGGTAAATGCCGGTGATTCCTAAAATATAGTTAGTTGGCGTAGCTCAGGAAAATTGCCGGATGTACCCCTTTAACACAATCAAAAACAATGAAATAAACAAATGAGACGTTGCATGGGGTTAACCTGCCTTTGAGGTACGGAGACACTGGTTCACGCTGTGTAAAAAAATATTTAGTCAGTGCAGCCCGGCTGCACCATAACGCCATAACCGACCTTCAGTTTTTGTTTCCTCCTATTCCGGTCACTTCATCATTACCACAGCCGGACAGGTTATCGCCACTTTAAGTGCTGTGTCCTTCCCCCCAGCGTAGGTCTCTGTTGAGGCTCGTAAACGCCCGCCGCCAATGGCTCGGTATCTCAGTAAATCAATAGAAAGTCGGCAACGGCGGCTCAGTCTGGCGCGTGTTTAAAGCACATTTTATGTTATTTCGCCAACAAAAAAAAAATAAAAAAACGCAGCAGGTCCTAGCAACGCTTGAAGACCGTTAGCTTGCGTGGAGGCATGAGTAGGTTAAGGGTGGCGATAATAATCCCTGGAGAAGAGGAACAAGTGGGACAAAGGACGAACACAAATCTGTGTTCGGAGATTTGTGTTTGTTTTTGTCCCACTTAGATTATTATCGTCATTCTTGTGCAGCTCGCTTGCACCTTTGCATTAATTGCATTATCATCACGGATTAAGAATGGTGCGATAGTTCGGGCGGTAGCATGTGACTCCTAGCATGGAAAAGCTCGACAAGACTACACTTGGCTTGGTTAAAGGGTCACCACACCCTCACAGTTCCCATAATGCTACGGGGCGCTCACTGGTGGCGCTGGTGTTTCCAAAAAGGTTCATTTGAATGCAAAAAGCTGTCGTGGCGTCGTGATATTGTTTGGATTAAAAACGTGTATAAAAAAACAACCGAAAACCGCACGAAATTTGATAACGGGAAAATGGTTCCACGCCGTTCTTTTTTTAACAAACCACGAGTGAGTATTTCTCGTACAGAAATCAGAAATATTCTTTAACAAAACCATATTTACGGACGTGCTGTAAGTACGTTTTCTTTTAAAAAAATAACTTGGAATCAGTTTTGGGTGTTCTGAATTTTCTGAAATTTTCAATTTGTTTTTTTATCAACGATTATTCGCTCCTTCAGTTCACAGTGACATGGCTTGCATTGATCTCACATCCGCTTAGTAAAAAATTCTTTCGCATTAAACAAAAAATTTCCCTACCAATACCTATTGTTTAAATTGTGTCATTTGCTACACCACGTACTGCATACACCAAATATCGAGAATTCTCGTGCCAGTTTCTGCCTGTGTGTGCGTGTGTGTATTTGTGTTTTCATTCCTTTTACGTTTGGTTATTAGCACTCTGCTGCTACTCAGATATTAGAGCGAGTGTTCTGGTATTGTTCCAATATTAAACGGAAAGAACAAAAAAAAAAAGATATCGTTTTGTATTAATTTTTTTTTCATTGCCTTCCGATTGTTATTGCTTTAATATCCCTATTTCACGTACCCTTAAAAATGCCTCCAGACTGATTTCCGCCTGCCACTCGGCATTAAATTGCCGTGAAATAGGCGCATTAGATGGGAATAAGTTAACATCCTCCGACAGTATTTTGATGAAAAACATCCCGATTACCGTATGTTACGATCTACAAGTATCGCCGTATCATAAAAGGCACCGACGAAAGTTGGGTGAAAAAACAACATCTTATGCACCAGAAGATACGATAATTGAGGTCTTTCGAAGTAAGCTGATGAACAGGGTTGTAAAAGTTACTTCAAAAATGTACCTAAGATACAGTTACAGTTACTCATACGAAAATGTACCTAGGTGCGTATCTAGCTACTCGCTTAAAAATGTACCTAGGTACAGGCACAGTTACTTCAAAGGTACTTTTTATTTTCACGTCAAGTATTTTTCTCAAATTTGTCACATTAATATTGGAATTAAATCCTTTGTATATTGGAATGTACACAAAAACAAGTTTGATAAACGTGCTTTATTGGTGTCAATGGGAGAAATAAGGCAAAACGCTCTCACCAGAGCATTCGAAGACTTTGTCTTTTTCACTTGAGTGCTCGATTTGACCTCAGAATCTGGACTTCTTCGAAATGTTCATCCGACATCTTCGATCGCAGTTTGGTAGCAATTGTTCCTCCTATGCTAAAAACGCGCTCCACCGCCGCACTGCTTGGAAGCCCTGTGTTGAATCTTAAGAACACGCTTTTCAGCAGCGGCATGTGCTTGAAACAGTCCAGACTTCTTGCCGGAGCAAGTTTGGTGTACTGTACAGTCGGCGAGAAACAGCCACCGGAGGAGTCTCCAACTCGGTAGAAGTTGGCAAATGGCAAAACAGAGGGGCCCGGGGAGCCAATAAGGTCACTGGAGCGAGGCACGTGACGGCGCTGCACAGATGTCCACATCGGAGTTGAGTCCTGCACGTGCCTTACTCTCACGCTTCAATTGGCTCACCGAGGACACAGCTTCCACTGTTTCCGACGTCCCGCTCAAACTCGCTTGTTGACGTGGCTTGCCTTTCGGCGCCAGCCCTGGCATCGAAGCCATCGGCGGGCCCTGAAGACGTTGGCCGCATGGAGGAACGAAGAGTCGAGTGCACACGCACCTAACCTTCGCAAAGCAACGACGCGCGAAAGTCTTCAATGTTTCACGTTTTTTCTTTCGTTTTTAGGAAGGAAGAGAATATTATAACGCGAGCGCGTTTAGGAGCTCGTGTCACAGAAAATCCGTCGGATGTCGGTGGCGTGACGGGAAAATCCTCAATGGTCAATAGGGTCGTGACGTCACAGTCACATGAAATGACTTCGCGTGGGAATTTCAAACAACCCACAACGCTCATGTGAAATGTGACGTCACGCGTGGAATGAAGGTGGTTAAAGACATACGAATTAATGGTCGGCGCATGTTTCAAATGATCCCACTTGATAAACTAATTCATTTGCCTTAAAGAAAAATTTGAAGAATTTACGCAGGATCGCATCCACGATCCTTCGGTTGCGAGCCAGACATGCTACCGACTAGGCACGGAGGGCTTAGGAATGGCACTGTGATCCTGCCGTCATTAGAGTGCCTCGATGTCTGTCTGTGTCAGGGTAAAGGCATTATCGCATCGAGTGTTTTTAGCGCGTGCCGAGCAAACACATAAATAAACCTTGTGGGGTAAAATGGCATCAAAGCACTGGCAAAAGCTCCTATCGGTCGCGCGAGGAGTGTTGTATTATAAAGACTAGGTCGTTGTGTGACTCAAGAGCATGAGAAGCGGTTGAGAAGGCCATGCGAACGGGACCCGATAACCCTATCGCGTTCAACTCTTAAAGGCGAAGGTTGAATCGTCCTCCCAGTTTTTTTTCTTCACAAACATTTTCAGTTTTGTAAAGTGCAAAATTTGAGTTCGATTTATTGAGTGGAAACATTACGTAATGTAAAATTGCTTTACGACTGTAATTATAATTTTTTTTCAGTTATATGTTACATTGTATTTTCTACGATTTTGACAAAGTGAATAGAAAAGTACCTGTAAAAAGTAACTTCACTTAGTTACAAGTTACTGGAAAATGTACCTAAGATACAGATACAGATACCGAGAAATGAAAGTATCTAGGTTTGTACCTCAGGTACAACAAAAGTACCTAGATACCGATTTACAGTTACTTCTACCTAGGTACTTTACAACCCTGCTGATGAAGTGACAAGTGTAGGCGACGTTTCAGTTTAACTAGATTTACTCGCGCTAAAAACAACCGCGTACAACAAAACTTCTCCGAAGAAACTTCTTACACTAGCGACTCCACGTAAACACGCACGTTTCGACGGGAGTTATTCTTGCAAGGACGCACTGTCAACACATCGGTCGAGACACGTACCACGCGTGCACCCACAAACCAAACATAGCTCACACACCAATACTTCGAACAAAGATTTTAAAAAAAAAAGAAAAGTAAAAACCGGACCACCGTAGGCTCGTTCGTATCAAGGAATCCGTAGAGAAGCAATAATCCCTTTCCTCCTCCAAATGGAACACCTCCGAGAAAGCGAAAACAACGCGAGAGGGGGGAAACACAATACGATCGTGATGTCGCGTGTGTCGTGCAAGCGTGGAAGCTCGCAGCTGGGATCCTTCGAAGATGAACGAAGACGGCTTCCACCCTCATCGAAGGTGCCGCCACCGTACACCGCCGAGCAACCGCGGAGAGTTCGGGTTTCGAGCGAGCGGACGTGCATGCATGCCTCCGGCCGAGGTGGGTATACACCGAGTTGTCCGGAGAAGCCGCGCGTCGGCCCGCGATAGCCCCGGTTTCGCTCGTTGTTTATTTTCTCTTTCTTTCGGCGGCTCAATGGAGACAAAAGCAAGCTGCGTGTCGGTTTGACCTCGTCTCCGATCGACAACACGTACGGCGCGAAAGTCACCTATACTCCGTTTTACACCAAGCGCTGGCGTAGTCTACGCCGTAAACACACAAAAGAAATGCTCGCGCGTGTACTTTTACGAGCTGCACGTAAATTGTCAACGACTATACACTATATAAAAAAAAAGATATATATTTATATATATATATATATATATATATATATATATATATATATATATATTATATATATATATATATATAATATATATCCCGCGCATTTAGTCTCCTATACGAAGCACGCACAAGGTGGTGAACAACGGAAAGGTTCCACCAAACGACAAAGCTCAGGATTCAACCTACATCGACTCGAAAGATGCAATGTACGCGGGGATACTAAAGCGTACCATTACAAGTTGGTCATTGTCTCCGCCGAACGCCAAATTGTTCGGGCATCATTGCATTCTGAGCGTCGTCCCTATATACACTCTAAGAAATCTGAAGCGTCTACTTTTCCAGTATACGCTCGAAAGAGCCAATCGATGCCATCCACGCAGCGGCAGCTCGGTGAATGACGAGGATGAAAATATGTTTTACCTGCACTCTGGTACTGAGCACGGTAAAACGAGCGTTCTCGATTCCTTTTTCAAAAGTACATCGAGCAACATTGGCAGTGGCCATTGCTTGGATCCGCCAAAGGTTATCCTGGTGATATCCCCACATCGCCTGGTGACAGTTGGGCGGAGAAAATTGGCTTAGAAGGGCGGAAAGGAATCATATGTGTGTCTTTTTTTACTTGGACTAGATGCGCAAGCTACCGCCCGTTACAAAGGATATAGCCATTAACATCTATCCATTCATGCATCCATCCATGGACATGAAGCGCGTGATTGGATCCGAGTCCTCGCCGAATGCTGACGCAGCCCTCGTGCCCAATACATGCTGTTCAATACGTGTTCAATATAAGCTCTTGTTCCGTCAGTGTGTACTTCACCTTCGCGCTATTTTATTTTCTAAAGTGCATGTCCGACTAGCCCACCTTAATATTTTAGTACATGCTCAGAGTATGGGATCAAGCAATGGCGGAGAGGCGTCGGCACGGAATTTTCAAAAAGGGCCTATTACCACGAGTTGTTCGCAGCGACAAAAGTAACGTCAAATATTGTTGTGTATTTTTAGTTATATTTCCTTTTATTCCATCTGTTAATGGTGTTGTTTTCCCTTATGTAATGAGAAGAAACATACGGTGACATCAAGTGAAACGGAACGTGTTAAAGGAAAGGGGGGGGGGGGGTGATAAGTACGTTTTGATTTTTTGTTGTCCCTGAAGCACACCTTTAAAAAAAATTAAATCTCTAGGTTAAGACACTGACTTTAGAGGCTAAGGAGCGCGTCGGTGAACAAGGCGCACTCGGTAAGAATAGTTAGTTTTCGTAGATCGTCTCCGCTGTCGCGCAACGATCTTCACAACCCGCTACGAGATCAGGGACTCTGGTGGCAAGGCTAGTGCCGCGCATGCGCAGTAGTGGCGTCTTCGTTCCGGAGAACGTGGCAGATCTGGGAACGTGGTCTACGAAAACTCCCTGTTAAATATTAACGACATTCAAACTGCACGCACGTAACCCTTTCAGCTAACAACTGATAGCGTTGCTGCTAGGTAAAAAAAAGAAAAAAAAAACTTTACGTGTTGTAATTTAGTCTAATGCGTTGCGTGAAGATTGCGACATTTTACACGTGAATGAGACCTGGGTGTCTTATTTTAAGTTTAGGAAATGTCATTAGGCTCGTCGTACCCTTGACTGAAAAGTATGGACGTTTCTTTAAATACGGCATCGAAGCTATTTTTGGCTACAGTGATTTAATCGGAGTCACGAAAAAGAGTGCGTTGATAAATGCGCAGTGGAACATCTTAATATAGATAAAACTTTTAGCGATAGGCTCTCGGGTTATCACTACTGAACAACCTCTATTTTCCGGTCGCTCTTCAAGGTTGCTTCATAACGAGGAAAAAAAAAAAAAAGGCGAGCTAAATTGTCACTGATAAATTAAAGAAAAGGGTTTTTCTAACTGGTTTTGTTAGAATAACAACGCGTATGGGTTAAAAAAAATTGCATTTTGAGTTCGGAACATCTTATGTTGCAACAGACTATACGCGTTATGACTTTATTTATAGCTGTTATTTGTTTGGCTTTTCTTTTTAGTTCACGCAGGCGCTCTGAAAAGTCACCGCTACGTCGATGTAACTCACAAAACAGACGAACGAATAAGTATTCTAATGACACTTTACGATCGCCGTCCGCCACAAAGTCGGGCTGTGTCCCGAGGAATTGAGTAGTTTCGATATTTTTTGGACTCTGACCTCGTTAACGAGAAGGACAATCAATGTGTCTCTTACGCTCGTACAATGAGGTCAGATATGATAAAAAGAAATGTCCGATCACACTTTGATTTCCCGGAAGGGGCTCGCACATATCAGACATTGATGCGATTGAATTATCGGTACCTCGAGTGGTGCCCTCACTGCCCAATCTAATCTTACGCAATTTCTCGAATTTAACGAGGACGGGGGAAGCCGATTAAGTTACTGTACGAGTGAAGTTCGCAACTGTTACTCATGGTTCTTACGGTGAAATCTCGACGGGCACCGCGAATAAATGACCCTCACCCGTGTTTGTTCAATTTAATAAGGACGGGTCACCGTTATCCGCGTACACGGTATGCACTGATAAGAATAGCACAGAGATAAGCGTAGTCACTCGTACATCGCACTCCGACAAGTACCAGGCCTCCACCTAATAATACGAGTAGAAGGATGCGGATAGTAGAAACGTACACCCCCCCCCCCCCCCCCAAGAAAAAAAAAAAAAGAAAAAGGGGGGCATTTTGCAATACATCGTTGTATTGCTTCTCAATAGATAACCGCTTCAAGGTTTGATCGCAGCCGGAACTACGAGGCGACGGAACCAATCAAGTGGCTGTATATACGCTATCACCGGCTCAGTGAATCACCGAAAAAAACAAAAGTGCACAATCGTGGCGCATTTACAGTGCGTGATCGATTCAGTCGGTGATTGTAAACGCGGTGAAGTGATGAGCGCCGTGACGAGGCAATTTTCGGGCGCTACTGATTGGCTCGAGGCAACATCACCCATGACAGGTGATGTTGCCTTTTCTTTTGTGCAATAAAAGTTTCTTTCCTGCAATCGGTATTCTGTGGAGAAGTAGTGCTTATGTAATTACCTTTGTGTGTGTGCGTGTGTGGGTGTGTGTGTGTGTGTGCGTGCGTGCGTGCGTGTGTGTGTGTGTGTGTGTTTGTGTGTGTGTGTGTGTTTTCCTTTCACCTGATATGTTTTCTGCTGAAATGTTATGGATTGCATGCTTCATGTCAGAATGACGATGAAGCAGTTTCTATCATACTATACTATACATCAGAGGCAAAAGAAACGCGTTATTTTTTTAATGTTTGCGTAGATTATGTTTTTTTTTACTCGCTATATGAGAGACGCGCCATTGTATTAATGTAATTCATGCTTTATATTGCTATGCGTTGTTTCGTTTCATTCTTCGCCCATGATGTTATCTATTGTTCCTTCTGTGTACTGCTGAACTGTAAAGGGGGGGGGGGGGGGGGGGGGGTGGAAGGGGCAGGGAGACTGTCAGGCATCGTGCCTTTATCTCTGCCTCCTTGCGCGGGACGTTATCCGCAAAACAAATAAAGAAAACAAAACACTCCGAGTACTAAGTATGGCTTTCCGAGGAGCACCGTTTTGACTGAAATCAACAAATACCTATCCCACCTAATTTGATGATTATCAATAATATTGAACCGGAGCAATTTTTAAAGGCCATGGCTGCGACTTACCTGACATTCTTAATTTTATGTATATTTATTTATTAAACATTTACTGCGGGCCAAAAAGCTCAAGCAGAAGGGAGCAAATACGTTCAAGTTTACGCTCTCCGCTAAATACAAAAAAAAAATCTTACAAAATGAAGACTATTACAACCAGTGGCTTGAATTACCGAACTGACTATCACTTATTTCTAAACTTCAATAACCGATACACGAAATGGCCTGTGACATAGTATAGGAAAGCGTCGGGATTGGCCAAGCTTTGTATATTAATTCCATCGTCATTAACAATTACTACACACTGAGAAACTAACGCGCACAATATGGCGTTTTTCGAATCCCGAGCATATCACTACCTCTCTGGATCAATCAAAATAGGGGATTAGCTGATAAGAACACCAAAGAACCAATCAGGCAGCGACAAGCGTGAACATAATTAATAGGCCACGCCCTAGTGTTTCCTAAGCGGTCAGTGGATAGAACAACGTAAGAAACCAACGTTTAATTCAATCTGTGACGAATAACGAGATAAAAAAGGTTCTGACTTATGAACACAAGATTGTTCATTGTGCGTTACCCTAACAGAGTACAGCGTAGCCAACCAATCACCGCAAGGCTGCGGTGTGCTTAAAGAAAATAAGAAAAGGTTTAGAAAAAATGTCGGGGTCAAAAACTCGATCTACGTTGGGACAATAAGCGTGCAAAGCGTATAAGGTTCGTCGACCCAGCGCAGCTCGTGTACTTGAGCTATGACGTTGCCTGTCTGCCTCTCCTTATGTGTGTGTGTGTGTGCGCGCGCGCGCCTGTGCTCGTGTATGCGTGTATATGTGTGTGTGTGCGAATGTGCTGGGATCGGCTATTTACATCACTGGACGCTGTTGAAGCTATACTGGCGAAAGCATCTGCTCTGATTCTCTGAGACAAGGAGGAAGAATGACCACCAGCATGGTACGATCACGTCACGCGCAGGCCACGCATCGTCACCCAGACGTTCTCAGAGGGCACTGAGCTCTATGCAAGTAGCTCGGTTTGCAGCGCGTGTATACATTCAAACGTTTGCAGCAGTTCCTTCCTGTCGTCGAGTGTATGCGTCCGTTTTCGAGCGTCCCGAACCCCCTAGCCCCGGAAGAAAGAGAGCAGAGCTTCCCTGTCGGGGCGAAAGTCGATGGGCTATCGCGCGGACCATACAGGGACACCGGCCGCCTGGTGCCTGGCCGCCATAATTTGGCACTTCCGCCGACACACACGCGCCAATTTCCGCTTCCGGTGTCGCTCCGACCGACGTCGACGCGTCGCCGCTCGCGAAGGCGCACTGCGGGGGGAAAATAGTCCCGAAAAGAACGCGCTGTCGCTTCAGAAGCGGATGACGCAAGACCTTTCCTCCGCTCGGAGAAGAAACGGCACCCCGAATCCCATATGCGTCTGCTTGCTCGCGCAGCACTCGTAGAAGGAACGAAACTGCGCCTCTATCATTTTTAGAAGCCTGAAGCGTCTCCTTTAACGGGAGAGCCAATCGCTGCAATCTACGATGGGAGCTCGGCCAATGACGAGACTGAAAAGATGTTCAGACATGAAGATGAAGTCTGCGATTGAACCCCGAGGGTGACGTCGTGTCGTAGGCCTTCGTTTTCGGGTCTACGCATTTATCGGTTTTGCTCATTTTCCTCGTTCAGACGAGGACAGACGCATTCTGGAGACAAAGGACCAAACTTACTATGGGTGCTAACGATTGTTGTCCTTCATCTTTACAACGCAGCTTCCTCGTTTACCTCCTCTCTGCTCCGAGAAAAGGAAATATACAAATGACGTACCATATTGATTTACATTTTCTTTTATTTCACATATCGGTTACTTACCATTCTGCACATATGTCTACCTTCTCAAAAAGTTCCCCCTATGGCCGAAGGACTTTGCACCACCTGTGTGGCATCCCCTCTATGACCTGCTGGAACCACTCTTGAAAAGTGCCTCACGCTCACGTCCGGACACCTGTTTCCAGCTTATTAATGTCCAGAAAATGTACTTCTCGCGGTATTTTTTTTTTCCATTACACCCAACAACAGCTAATTACCCGGGGCCTGGTCAGGCCATACCCATGCGCAACCAAAAATGTCCGACTTTTTGCACGACGTGCCAAAAAGGTGGCCCGAACCCGATCAAACACCGATCAATTATAGCCTCGCGAGAATGCACAGAAATCGGCGATTGACCGGCGCCTGATCGGATTCGACCGTCTTTCTGACACGTCATACGACCAGTCAAACGTTTGGACGCGCATAGACATGGCCGAACCGGTCCAGATTGCATAAAAGAAAAAAAAAAAAAGCTGCGAGGACGCTATTTCGGGATTATTAAAAGCTGGGCATTCGGCCACGGGGGGGGGGGGGGGGGGGAGTCTGTTGAGAAGATTGACATGAGTACAGACCTGTGAGTAACCTAAATGAGCAACAAAAAGATAAAAAAAAAAAAAACACAGGGCGTCTTAAATGAAAGATATGAGCCCGTGGGAAGCGCGCGTATACGTGTACCTGGCGTGCCCCTCCGCTGCTGGGGACTCTCTCCAGCTCGCGTGCAAATAAATACACGTCGCCGTCAGTTTAGCGAACTTGGGAAAAGGTTGACACGTCTGAAGAAACAGATTCCAACAACCCTCCTCTCGGTCTATATAAACAAACAGGCCGATACGGGCAGGCGGTATGAAGAGCGCGGCGCGAGCTTTGCTTTGTGTTTTCTTGGTAGTACGCGACGGCCGATTATCCGCTGCGAGCAAGTTGGAGCCCATTGTTCCCGAGTCACGTATGTGGAGAGCGTTCGATAAGGCATTCAAAGCCTCATGCCAAGTGGCCACTCGGACGCGCACAAAAAAAGGCGCCACTCCAGGGCACGGACGGGATAAGGAGTGCCAGCGTGTCTTCTTTTTCTTTTTTCTTCTACGTGCGTAGCTGCATCTACATTTGCCGATATAGAAATTATATCTTTGGGGAATTATATCGCGTAGGTACATAGAGAGCTCGGACGAGGGACCCCCCTCGCTCGAGTGCTGGGTTGGAAACGTTACAAAAGGAAAAGCTTATCGAAGGAATGCCATGCGCGGTTGTAATCTAACGCATTGCGCATTGCCTGGTTGTACATAAAGTGTGAAATTAACGGAGGTCCTATTGGGTAGAAGATTTTATCGGACCTTGATCCACGTTAGTAAGAGTGCGAGAATTTCGAAATTATCGATAAAATCGGGAAACATCTACGTTGAACATAGGCTTTTGTGGCAACTTTACCCCCTCAAACGTGTGCTGCTGTTGTTGTTCTTTTTTCTTTCGGACGTTCACAAATAGTTTTATGGGGAAGCGGCATGGATACGCGTGATTTTATGCTCTCTGCCGATAGCAAGATCTACTGTCACCCAATGCTTATTTATTTATTTAGCAACACTGCTAATCTCATAGGGAGATGCTCGCAGAGGGAAAGGAGGGAGGGGTACATTTTTTTTTATACTGAATTCCTTCATATAAAAAGTTCCGTCACTTTTTAGCTCTGTGAGTGAATTTAAATGCTTAGGAATTAGATTTAATCGAAGCGTTTCAAGTTAATATAAAATGTGTTACTACAATAGCGATCTAGAGGAAAATGCATCACGATGAGCAAACACAAACATAATTATTGCGCGACACAAAGTCTCGCGGTACTTTACGTTCTATGCCCTCTCTACATCAATAGCAATTCTAGCTCCCCTTTAGAAAATATAATGAATTGCGATGTTTAAGAAAATGAACTTCATTATAGCGTTCAAAAAACGCAATACTATTGACTTCAGCCAAAAAACAAAATTCAAAAAGCGAAGAAAGAATATGATGCAACAAATAACGCAAATAATGAAACATTTTTAAAAATGCAACTCACACTTTGGAGGCGCAAACTGCAAGTGCTGGAACAACGCCACGTGTTTCTCACTTGATTCATGTGACCCCCTGAGATTGCCCTGGAGATTTCCTTCTTTGAACCTGATTTCTATATGAATAGAAATCAGTCCCTCGTCCAATGATTTTTTTTTCTTATCTATTATCCAAACCATCTGACTTGCACTGTATATTTAGTTTTATTGCAGTTCGTCGTATCGAAAATCAAAGTGAAATCAAAAGCATACTGGGTACTAAAATCTTTATATCCTTTCCTTAGACACCTCGATTTTAATATAGATATATAGACAACTTAGTGCTACATAGATCTGGCAAACCTGGTTAAACGCTGCAGAAGAAAATTTCTCCAGAGCACTCCAGACTGATAACATGCATCCTGCTGATTACACGACCGTACGCTCGATGCCTGTCCATATCTAAACCAGCAGATGCGAGGATTGAGCCGAGGTTCAGAAATAATGTGCAGCGGGAGCTTTCACCCCACGCACTCCGAACTGACGTGCGCTAAAGCGGACGGCAACCGCAAAATCACCACTTCGACAGCCGTAAGCAATAAGATATATCATTATATTAAAAAAATTGGCATACAAAGATATGTCGAAAAAAAATATTACAGCAACGAAACTTTGACTGGTACAGCACAATTACATGCAATAAACGTGTTTGGTTATATAAAACACAAAAGGGGGGCACACAAGCATCTCTCCAGTCTATCCAGAACCCTTGTCGCACCTAACGAGATAAAGAAAGAGCGAGAGGTAAGAATGAGAAATACTGAGAGTTTAACCTAGGCTAATAGCCCTGGTTGGCAACTCTGTTTGTGGGAGGGGGTATTTGGAGTTAAAAGACAGGAGAAAATATAGGAGGAGGAGGGGAAACATCTAACATGTCAAAAGGTACACACATATATATATAGATCCGTGCACCGAAATCACGTTTATAATGCAACAGTTCAGACGTGTGTTTTTAAGGAAACACATTAGAGCCTTTGATGCCTTGGCTTATTTAGGACGGCTGTACAAGGTGCCGAGCACTTTTTTCACAGAAAATGGTCGGTTGTCAAGTTGAGCAAAAGCGTTCTTGAAGGATTCGCTTTTGGTGTCATATATCGCGCAGTCACATTACACGTGAGTGGTTGTTTCGTCGCATGCTCAACCTGGACACTTTGATCTTCTTGCTTGTCCGCATATGCACAAGAAATATTGTGTACAGGCGTCACCCAGTCGTAGTTGGTGTATGACTGCCTTAGCCTGTCGAGGAAGGTATCGTGGAAGCTGGAATAAGAGGTTAGGGTCCAGTGCATATAAAGGAGCATAATGATAAGATTCGTCATTCCACTGCTTCTTCGTTGCTTTCATTGCTTGATAATTTATTAGATCTTACATCGTTCCGACAATACGGTATTGTAAGAGTTGCCTGTAAGGTACGGGCTGCCTTCGCTCCCGCATTTGTCGCCTAGTTGTTAGGTAAGTTACAATGACTTGGTATCCCCTGAAACTTGATAAGGTGTCCGACATCTAAGCATCTTTTAAGAGAGCTCAAAGTACCAAGCACCAGTTGTTCATTTTGGCTGCGTGATAAAAATGCGAATATTGCTTGCAGAGCTTGTTTGGAGTCGAAAATAATTATCCCAATGTGGGGGTAACTTTTTAAATATGATTTGAAGAGCTTGTTGAATCGCCACTAATTCTGACGCCGTTGGTGACGTTTTTCGGCTCAGTTTGAATTTCACAGTTGTCGAATGAGTTGGGACGACTACACAATCTGTGCGGCTATCACAATTAGATGAGCCGTCCGTGTAGACACGCTTTGAGCAAAGCAAGTTGGAACATAACAAACATGGGTTCTCCTAACCTTTTCTTGATACCTGCAATATCGAGCGTGACATCTGGCTTCGGCAATCCCCAGGAAGGCGTTGCTGGAATTGTTGTTTAGAAAGATCTCCAGGTAAGTATAGTTGTACCTGAGCCAGTGTCTTGGAATAACTCGAACTATGTCTCGTAGATGCTTTGAAAGCAAGATGGTGGTTATTGTGATTCGTTGCATGCCTTAAATGCGCCATTATAGTTTATTGTATAAGCATGACGTCTGCAGGTATGACGTGTGCCTCCGCTATTGCACCCATGGTGGAAGCACAACTTGGAAGGCCGAGGCAGGCTTGAAGGGCGCGAGCCTGAATACTTTGAAGAGCCTTTATATTTGTACGGCAAGTTCCATTCATAGTTGGAAGACTATATATAAGCAAGCCAATAAATAATCCTCGAGACATAGGAGAGCCGGTGCTGTCGCGGCCCACGTAGTGCCGATTACGAAACGGGAAAGGTAAACAGAACTAGTGAGCTTCTTTCTTAAATGATTAATGTGCGGTGTCCAAGTTAATCTCCTGTGAATGTATACCCCAAGAAACATGTAACATTTTACGTTTGGGACTTTATTTAACTATGCTCCTTCGAGTGAATGCGATTGCAGCGGATTTTCCAGCAGAATTTTCATGGCCACGAACCGAAAGGTATTCATGAATTGTTTTTAAAACACGATTTATCCTGGCTTTGTCCTGAACGCGAATAAAGCCAGATGCCCATATACATATATCATCTGCGTATATCGATGCATTGACGTACATTGGCGGCACCTGAATGAGACGGATAAGTGTAATATTAAATAAGGTGGGACTTAAAACGGCCTCCTTGGGGTGCTTCTCGGGAAGTGTAATGGTCCTATGTTTCCTTATAATGCATCGTCATATAAATCGTGCGTTGTGAGAGATAACTTTTGATTCATCTGTAAAGACGGCCCCCGACACCAACTTTCTGAAGTATACTTGAAAGATGGCATCATGTGTATCACGGTCAAATGGTCAAATGCTACTTTTATGTCAAGAAATCCCGAAGGAAAAATCCATCAATGTAACCCTGTTTGGCAGTCAATGTTTTCTGGTGGACCGCTGACTGTGTCTGACTGTACGTCAAGCATGTCTGATTGGCGAACAAGTTACTCTGACCGACAGTCAAACTCCAGTCAGACTCCACTTGTCGGCCTTCTGATGGTTTCCTGGTGGCAGTCGGCCGCCGCGAAATGCCATCAAGATGTCTTGGTGGCGATTCTGATTGTACATCGATTGTCTTTGACTGTACGTCAAAAAGCTTTGAAGTGCAGACAGACGTACGGTCAAAGGACGTAAAGTTCGTTCGGATACCACTATTTCGTCAAATCTATGAATACGAAAAATAATCTATGCACAAGAAAACGATTTCGGGACGTGAGCCCATAAAACCGCTGATGTTAGAGATATGACACGCAGCCGACCGGCAACCTTGAACAGAAGCCCGCCGAAACACCGAACACGCCACTTCGCTTCGCCCATAGAGGCTTCGCCGAGCTTTCATGAACGATCGCTCTCGACTCGTTTTGTTTGCCCGCTTGTTCCAACCTGTCGATCCTGCCCGGGCTCTACAATGTCTTATGTTTCAGTAGAATTTCTACTAGTTCCGACGATGTAAGGGACTTTAGCGGTGTAGTTGAAGACGGCAAGGTGTACCAGGGGTGCTATGTTGCGCTTTTTGGACTCCCAGGAGACTAGGGAGCAGGAAGTGACATCAACGACACAGCAAGCGCAGATTGGGTGTTGACTTCGTTTTCTTCTGTCAACATCCAATCTGCGTTTGCTCTAGTCGTTGACGTCACTTCCCTCTTCCAAGTCTCCTGGGAGTCCAAAAAGCGCAACATGGCACCCCAGGTCTACTGGGCCGGAGACGCGCGAACAAAAGGATCGTTCTACGACGCGAAAGTACTCTACATGGCAGGTGAGTAGAACTGAAGTACGGCGAGTGATGTACGAGTGCTTTGCATAACATGTTGAAGGCTTAACTGCATTTGCAGCCGAAGCATCTCGTATAAAACGAATGCTCAAATCGAGTTTCCAAAGCGATGGCATAGCAGGAACAGGAAGAAGAAGCCGTTCGGAACGGCAGCGAGAAACATGATGTCTGGTGGAAACACCGTATCAGCCACTGGCCGAGTTAACCCCGTATCACCCGACAACAGTACAAGCGACTACAAGGTAATCCTTCCCCGTTTTCCAACCGGCAACCTCATTCTAAACTCCGTATTCCTTCACGCCGACATAAGCGCTAGGCCTTACTCAGCGCCAGACTTTCGTGATGCCCTCAAAGACGTAATAGATCTCCGAGACGTCAAGGCAACCGGCCAATACCAGATAAGCCACATTTGGATGGTCACCTGCACAAACGCGCTCGCGAAAGCGAAGCTGTGCCAACAAAGAGAACTTCTCGTCAAAGGACGAAAATGTCTGGTCATAGACCCAGACACTCGTGACATCAAGATAAAAATCATTTGGTTACCAGACCATCTTGAAGACCGACGTGTCGCTGAGGCCCTGCAGGCCTACGGAACCGTGCAGAGCATGAGCCGGGAGAAATGGAGATGCCCCGGCATGGAACATATGGACACGTTAAACAGAGAAGTGAACATCACACTTCACGATGACATCACGATTGAGAAGGTGCCACATCTCCTGAAGATTTTTGGGTGCCAGTGCCTCCTATTTGTTCCAGGACGACCACCTCTATGCCTCAGGTGTAACAGAGTTGGGCATGTACGCCGCCAGTGCAAGATCCCTCGCTGCTTTAAATGTGGAAGGTACGGGCACACGACTGATACGTGTGTCACAACGTACGCAAGTAAGCTCCTTGGACCGAGAACCCAAGAGGCCGAAGAACAAAGTGAGCTGCTTATGGATGTCACGGAGGTCCTCGACGCCTCGGGGCACACACCACCGGCATCAACGATCGAAAAGTTCGTGGAACAGGAGCACCCAAGAGCAGCACCCGCCATCAACGAATGTAAGGATGACCTTGGGAGCCTCTCGGAGCCACCACCGCCTGACGAGGACGGCACATCATCCTCATCGTCAGAGTCAACGATTGTCGGCGAAGTGGTTACAGAGTGCGACGATGAGCATGACGAGGCGGATGCAGAACCCACAATCATCACACCGGCCTCTGAGACGTCGAGACCAACTGATGAACCAGAAGGAACTTCAACGCCCCGCCCGACCAAAAGTTCCTCTTCCGAAGAGCTCCCTTCGAAGAGGTTCAAGAAAGACCGCCAGCCGGCAGGAATGCGGCCCAAGCCGTACTCCAAGCTATTGGAGAACCTCAAGGGTACAGAGAACAGCCACTAAGATGTCCTGATGTATCCCGCCCTCCCATTACATATTCTAACGCTAAACGTTAGAGGTTTAGGGTCTAGAAGGAAGCAGTTTCAGCTGTTGCGTCTTTTTGAAAAAGAGAAAGTTGATGTTGCGGCAGTACAGGAGACAAAATTATCTACGGATGAAGGCATCGCGGACGCATTAGAACCTTTTCTTAAGGATTACGAAATCTGCGTTAGCCAAGCCAAAGAGTCTCTGCCGGATGTTTCCTTTTTTTTCGCAAACAGCTTGAGCTATCATCAGTTTCCATTCTTAATGACCTGGAAGGGCGTCTTATTTCCTGCGACATTTGTTTTAGGCAGATAGAATGGCGCTTTATTTACCTGTATGCTCCAAATACGCCTAGAGAAAGAACATCATTTTTTGAACTTATTTCGCCGCTCTTCAACACAAACAGAACAATAGTTGCAATGGGAGATTTTAACTGTGTTTGCAGTGCAGACGACCGATCGGGTGTCAGAAACGAGGTACGACAGAAGTGCCGCTGCTCTACGGAGCACGCTTCAAGACCATAACCTTGTTGATGTTGCTTATAAGAAAGGTGAATCGATACGCTACACCCATTTCCAAGGAACGTCTCACGCATGATTAGACAGAATATATGTCTCTGGTGATATAACCGACTCCATGAGTAATTATCAAGTCAAACCAGTTTTCTTTTCCGATCATTGCCTGGTATCAGTCTGCTTTGGGCCGCGCAGATTCCGAGGTGTTCATCAGCAGTGGGAACACTGAAAGCTCAACCTTAGGCTTCTAAGTGATGAGCAATTTTCAACTAACATCTTCTTACTTTTGTCGAATACATTGCAAAACAATGACATGCACATCTTTGCAAAACGGGATAGTTTTAAGCAAGAAGTAAAAAACATCGCAATCGAACGCTCTACAGTTGCATCATATAAGAACAAACAACAACAGCGTGACATTTTTAAAAATTTAGTAACCCTGCACGAACTTGAATGCTTAAATCCAGGCGCGTACAGCGACGATGTTAACATAGTACGAGCCCAGCTTCAAAAGTATGAAACCGAAAGGTACCGCGGAGCATTAATTCGATCGCGAAAGAAACGCTTTCTCCTCGGCGAACAACCTACAAAAAGATCTCTGGATGACGAAAGGCGTAACGCACTGTCAAAGGAAATAGTAGAAATCAACAAAGATGGATTGATAATCACTGACGCCACTGAAATAGTTGAATCTTTTCACCACTTCTACACAAATATTTTTGGAACAGCAATACCTACAAAAGAGAAAACTGAAATAGAACAGCTACGAGCACAGATGCCAAAACTTGACGAGGAAGATCGCAACCAATTTGAAGGCCCCATAACATTAAACGAAATTAAGGCCGCCATTAAATCTCTTCCAAATGGGAAAACACCGGGACCAGATGGACTAAGCGGTGAATTTTACAGAAAGTTCCAAGACGTCATATCTCCTGTTTTACTCGCTGTAATTGAGGAATCCTACATTCAGAAAACACTCCCCCTTCATTTTACCGTGGACACACGGTATTGCTGCCAAAAACAAAAGATCCTGAAATGCTTAAAGCGATGGAAAACTACAGGCCAATATCACACTGCAACGTAGATTATAAAATTTACGCTAAAGTGCTGAATGAAAGACTTCAGTGCGTAATAGAAAAACTGGTAGGTGAGCAACCAAACTTGTGGGACACGCGGCAGAGCTATCCAAACGAACGTACATGTTGCCCGTTCCGTCCTAGAGTCAGTGTCAGAAAATAACGACCAGATTGCACTTGTACAAATAGACCTTACAAAAGCCTTTGACCGTGTGAGCCATTCATTTTTATTTGCCCTTCTTGAGCACGTAAACGTGGGAGAGACACTTTTGGAAGGAATCCGACTTTGCTACATCCATAGTTCGACACGACTGAAAATCAATAACACACTTTCCGATGAAATTAAGATCAAATCTTCCGTAAGGCAGGGCTGCCCTCTCTCTCCGCTCCTTTTTGCATTGTATTTAGAGCCCTTATGTCTTAGCGTCCAGAAAACAGAATGTATTCGTGGGTACTCTGTAGCAAATGTTGAGGTAAAAGTCCTCGCACACGCAGACGATGTCGTATGTTTTTGCGTTGACAAGAAGAGTGTCGAGAAAGCGCTTGATCAAACAGCGCGTTACTGTGCAATCACAGGAGCTTCAGTGAATACATCTAAATGCAACGGCTTCTGGTACGGTTCCTGGGCCACAAAACCACGTTCTTTAATTTGCGGGGATAGCTTGGAACCAGGGGCCGATCACATATCTCGGAGTACCGCTCTCACAAATTCGTAGTAGCTTGACGTACTGGTCCTCCCTTGTGACCACACTGAGAAGGAAGGCTGATGCGTGGAAAGGTAGAGACATTTCCATTTTTACAAGAGCAAGTGTCTGTAATATATTCCTTGCTTCAAAGCTTATGTACGTCCTTCAAGTGCTCCATTGCGCTCGAACAGACATCCAAAAATTCCATAGAATATTTTCCACTTTGATATGGTGCTCAACGTGGGAACGTGTTAAAAGGGACAACCTTTTCCTCCCTCTCGAATCTGGTGGTTCAGGACTATGTCACATTTTTGTCCGCCAGTTAGTGTCAAGATTCTTTTTCTTTAAAAATGCCAATCACAAGTTCCTTAGAGTCATACTCCAATTGCGCCTTGCTGAGAGTTTAAGCTATCTTGTTGTTTCAACGGGCGAAACGTCGAAAAATAGGCCCTGGGGATTTTTAAAGGAAGTTGTCGATACCTTCAATTTTCTAAAAACACGGTTTTCATTGGATTATTTGTTTAGCGTGTCAAGGAAGGCACTGTCGAGGAATATTACGGAAAGTTTGTTTTCTTTGCCACTTTATCGTACCCGCTTCACGCTAGAACCCATCAATTATGTTTTCAAAAGAGTAAAAAAAATGGGCGTGCCTCCCTCAACCAAAACGTTCTTCTTCAAATTGCATACATCAACCTTACCAGTAAAAACTTACCTCCAGGAAAAAGGAATATTTGTACCGTGGACTGTTAATTGCAGACTCTGCAACAAGCCGGAAACCATAGAGCACTGTTTTATTTATTGCAACGACGCATTTTTATTTTGGGACGTTCTGCAACGCACGCTAAAAAAAGATCTAATTCTTAATGACTACAGTCTCCGTTTCCTCCCGTTCGCCGAGAACGAAACCGTCCCGTACGACATGTTCGCTCTGTTGGGACTCCATAGCCTATGGAAATGTCGAATGATTGATAGACATGCAGAGAAACCCCGTACAACGAAATCGCTTTTCCTGGAGCTTGTAGCGCAAGTGAGGAGCGTATACGCTTCACCTCTCAGTCAACCAGAGTGGTTTGCCTTGTTCGATGCATGTCTAGGTCTCCCAGATTTCTGAAAAACTCTATTGACGATATATCCTTTTGGAAACATTGTATTATACTTGTCGAGATTTTTGTGTTTAAATTTATCACACCTACTGGCCACATGTACAAGATGCCAAATATAAGGTGCGTGTGCGACATGGGTATGTAAATACGGTGTGAAAGTGAATGTTTCGTAAGTGTATGTACCCATAAGTATCAACATGTTATGTCACTTGTAAAAATGTTCCATGCATGAAAGAAAAAAAAAAGATGGCATAGCATAGGGGTTAAGGTGTCCGATTTGTACGCAAGTAGTCGCGGGTTCGATCCGCGGTGGTCGTGCTTTTTTTTTTTTTTTTTCTCGGAGCATTTTGTTTTATCGAGGCATTTGGCGATATTTATGAGTGCGTATAGCTTTACTCTTATATAAATGCTGCCCTTGTTGATGAAAATCCCTTGGCAGTGGCAGTCAGACGTCATCTGATGGACCATCAGATGACGTCTGATGGTCCATCACGTTCCACCAAGGCTGCTGACTGGCAGTCAGTGTCCCAAATTACGTATCTTGGTGGAATTTTCAATAGGGATGCCGCAATTACAAACTGATGGTGAGCTCGTTCCACTTCGACATAGGAGACATTACCAAGAACCGAATCCACCGAGCTTCTGCCTCGGCGAAAGCCATGCATGTTATCGGAATGGCCCCTTGCTTCTCAAGATACAATTTCAAACGACGATTATTCCTCGTTTCCATCAACTGTCCGACACAGCTTGCCAAAGCAACAGGACGGCAAGAATATAGAACTAGGGGTGACTTGCGTGACTTCAGTAGTGAAATAATGCGTGCCCGTTTCTATGCGCAAGGTACTTCGCCATTTCTTCATAAATTGTTAAAAACTTCAACAACAAGTTTCGAGTTCCCGTACTCATGTGAGTTAAGAATGAATTATTTAGCCCGTCGGGACCTGGACAGGAGTTAGGTTTTACATACGCCTGTGCGGCATTCAGTTCACGTAGTGTGAAAATATCGTCCATACTTCTATCGATAGCTGACTGCCCTACGTAAGTGACATTGTTTGGATATAGATACATTCACCATGAGAGATGCACATAACTCATTTTCTAGGTTTTTTTCAGAACATTTCATCGACAATGCAAGCACTCAGAAGGGATAACACAGTTCGGGAGGAGATTTTAGACCTCTAGAAATTTTCCAAATTGTACAAAGTGACTTCCGCGGACCAATATTTTCGCAAACTTCTCTGTAACGACATTGAACATGTTTGTCCAAGTGGCGGCTTATTTTTACTTTTTTTTTTTTCATTTCTTGCTACACGAAGATCGCCTTTTAGTTTAATTCTCCGTGCGCGCCTCTCTGCATGCCTACGTACTGCGCGAAGGTGTTCATATTCCGCATCAATATCGATTCGTTTAAGTGGAACACTGACACTACGAGTCGATTAGTCAGCGGAATGAATGACAGCATTTTTCAAATTCATGAAGGTCAGTCAATGTACTGCATTTATCATTCATTGACAGCTCTAATTTCCACAAATTAAGTTGCTTGTGGATATGACTTTTTACAGGGTTGTTTAATTCCTGGAGAATGGTATGGGTAGAAATGAAGTCCCTGCCATGTGTTTCAACTTATCTGAACCAGGTGGCCTGAGATGCGAAAACCGACGATACAAAAGTCAAATTAGGCAACTGCTGCTTTCTCTTCCACGGAGGTATGTGGGACTTCCATCATTCAGCATGGACAGGTCAGGGATATATGCTATATAAGCCAAACACCTGCCCCGCTGATTTGTAGGAAGACTATCCTATATATAATAGTGAGCATCGAAGCCCCGATAATTATATGTGGCGGTGGAACAATGCTCAGAATGTGCTCCAGTCGACTTTTATAAAATTTGGACTTTGGTGGTACATATGCCCCAAAGGTTGTGAACGAGCATTTTTCACTGGGAACTGTGATGCAAACAAACTCATTGTCCGAGGGATGGGACATAATAAGCGGCCCATACGTGAGGCTCTTATGAATGAATAGTGTTAAGGGCTTTCTGCATTATTTATAGCACAGGGAATACAATTTCTGGTACCCTGATAAACGCATATCGCCCGGCAGCCTCGATTCACATATAATAATAATAGGGTACTTGTACTTAAAAGCCAGTTGTCGAAAATCCGATAGGTGAGATTTTAACCCTCTTGCGTTCCACTGAAGCGTGGCCTTTTTTGTAATAATTTCCCATGACAGAAGATGATGTTTTGTATTTGCTTCAATGGTCATTGGAGGGAGTACGGTAGCAGGTGCTCCATGGCGAGAAAAGCTCTTACTTCCGGCAGGCTGTTGGCATCGGGTGTAGTTCTAAAATAACTTTTAATGAAAAAAAAAAAAAAAACGGTAGCAGTATTTGACTGATGTTGTCATGTTTTCCCGATGTATATTGTGACGCATGCTCATATTCTGGAGTAGTCAATAGCCGAGGGCTTATTGTGAATAGGAAATCCCTTGTCGCATGCGGGACATGCATTTTTTTATGTTTTTGTGATGTCCTTTTTTCGTTTTGGGAGGCTTCTGCTTAATTTCTTTGTTGTCATATTTGTCTTCTCTTCTTTTGGAGTACGATGTCCCACTCTAGCAGTTGTAGGCTTGTCTGGCGTTTCACGTCCAGCTTGGGGCTGGGCCGGGAGGCAAGCAATCCCTGGATTAGGTGAAGGGGCACGACGCCCAAGACCTCGACCGCTAATAATGCCCGTTCGTGCTACTGTGGTCGCTGCCCGCTTCCTTGGACAACCAAAAGAGGACGCCGAGTGTTGACCGCCGCAGTTGGCGAACTTCAGGTTGCGTTGTGGAAAACGACAGTACTTGGCCACATGTACATTTCTTTGGCACTTGAAACATTGAACCGGTGGACCGAAATACTCTTCAACGGGGTGACTTCTAAAGCCAAGAAATACGCGCTGGGGCATCGGGGGGTCTGTGCAAAGCACGAGACGAACGCTGCCAGATGGTCGTAATTCTGTGGTATACGCTACTGATGGTGAAGATAGGCCACCTCTCGTTGCGCGGAGGTTACATCGGCGTCCAGGAAGTATTCGAAAAGTGTTACGTTGCCAACCTTCCCTAGATTTCTTGAATACGTCTCCTGCGGCACACTTGCGGAGAGTTCAATCTTCTCTAGAAACTGTATCGTCAGTCGTCTGTTTGCTGAGGCAAGTGATGGTACATGCACGGACAGGCTTCCATCCTTGTTCATCTTATGGGACAGTATTTTTTCCTGAGTGATTCCAACAATGTCCTTGAAAATACAATTAGGGTTGACTTGCCAGAATGGCAGTTCCGGTGGTGTCGGCTTGAAGGTCACCGGGATTTCCAATGTTCTGTTCTTGTGGTACAACAAGCTTAGTAAAGGATGACGAGTCTTCTCCGTCGTCGCAGGATAAGGAGTGGCATGACGCTGCGTCGTCATCTAGCTTAGATGTGTCTTCTGTGAATTTCTTCGGTGGACCAAGAGAGGTCGTCGCGTTCGCTGGGACTTCTTGATGTGAAAGCTCCATTAGGTCACGGGCTTCTGCTAATTACAGAGGTGGTGATTGGGACCTTGTACCCTGTGGCCGTTTTTTGCAAGGCTGAATTCGGTGCCACATTTTCAGCCAAGGAAACAGTGCAATATAAAATTGCAAATAAGAAAGTACTGATGAATAAGGAAAGCAAGAAATGTGTTTCCTTTTTTCCCACGTCACGGAAGATGGTATAAGCAAACACTCTAAAAAAAGTCTGTGCGTCTACTTTCACGTCCACCAGTCGGAAAGCCAATCACCGCAACTTACGGAGGCAGCTCAGCGATTGACGATGCGGAAACATATGTGTAGACCGAAAAACGCAGTCTGAGTTGACACATTAAGCAATGCAAGCGTGACGTTTTGCATTGCTTAATGTCACAACTCAGACTACGTTTTTTGGTCGTTTCCGCATCGCCATTCGCTGAGCTTTCTCCATAAGTTGCGGTGATTGGCTCTCCGAGTGTTGTGCGTGAAAGTAGACTTACAGACATTTTTTAGAGTGAAGAATGTGACAATGTAAGAGCGACAGCCACCGAGAACATTGATTTCTGGGTTTTGAAATTCAGAAACAATCCCATGTTATGGTTTCTTAATGGGGTATGCTTTTCGGGGAGGGATATGTGTGACGTCAGTGATCGGCGGCACCAGCGGGACTTCCTCCCCGACTCCATCATTCACACGAACGGCGGGGAGCCGAGAGGGATGTCAGTGTTATCAGATGCATTTAACGGCCGCACTCTCAACAACGAGGCTCGATGCGCGGTGGATGCAACACCAAGGACGTTAAGTCAAAACAAGTTGTATTAGAAGCGGCTTGAGGACGGCATTAATGAATATCGAAGTCTCCTTAGGGTGCCTCGGAAGACATCCGCAGCGGCGCAAGCCACAATCAAGTTACGCGATCCCGATGCCACCGACGGTATCTCGCTGAGCAAAATCAGTAAAGTTGCCAGACACGCCAACAAAATATCGGCAATTGTAACGAAATCCCACGCCAAGGCAGGGACCGTCTGTGCAGCCCAAGCCCGAACGCAAAGCAAACACATACGATAATATACAGATCCAATCAAGTGGCGCCAAAATTTCATCTTAACTGTGCTGATCGCCTTTAAATGTGTCGCGAACCTGTTTTTTTTTCTTTCTTTTTTTTTCTTTTTTCCTGATTGGTCTGCATGGTGATAACAAAGCCGCAAAGACAACAATCGCCGTAATGATTTGATAATATGAACTTATGGCGCCGCTTGATCGTCTCTATCGAATCGTATAGCGTCGGCCGCGTTCGTACTTAAACGGAGCACATATAACCCCTATTCGCACGCCTCTGTTTAGTGCCGAGGTTGTGCGAAACGTGAACCGAAGAGAACCCAGCATGTTCCGTGACCGGCGCTTATGCGGTTCGAATAAGGCTTGCGCTGGTTCCTTGTAACCAACGAATGACGCATCCGTGCATATACAAATCGAATCACTCCTCGCAAACCGGTAACTAGATAGAAACTCTTTCCGGTGGAGCGCGACGACGTGTCTCCTGTTGTCTCGCGATATAGATTACACGCTTAATGAGAGCACGCTCGGAGTCCTCTTCCTGTTTGTGCGTAAAACCTCTTCTCAGAACCATCCCTTTCTCCGACCGATACTTTCGAGGGAATTGTTTCTTCGAAGACTGAACCAAACGCGGTGCCGCATGTGTGTTAATTTTTTTTAACGTTTCCATTTTTACTTTTATTTCCTCTTCCCAGAAGCGATTCCGTCTCGTATTTCGCTTTTTGATACAGCAGCTCTCTCTTAACGGACGTCCCCATAAAGAAAATGAATGAACTTAAAAGAAAAGAAGAAACAGGCTTGAGTCACACTCAGACGTCTTACGTCACGGACAATCGCTAAACCGCTGAGCGACGTGGCAGAGACGTGCAGGCAGCTCCGCAAGAAAACATTAAAGAGGAAAACACTTTTTTCGCTTCTTCGCTTTTTGTTGTCTTCTGTGTGCTCACGGTCGGGAAATTGAGAGCGCGCTCGAGCGGTTATGTGCCGAGATAGCGACCGCAGACAATGCGCATTGAAGCGGGGGAGAGATATTAGGGCGCGAGGGAAGTCCCTATCAGCTGCGGCGACCGGGGCAAGGGCCGATCGCCGGACCGCCGGCCCTAAATAGAAGGACTCCAGTGTCGCACTTCGGAATCGAGCACCTTTCCTTGCTACCAACACTGATGTCAGGCACGTATGTCCAGAGATCATCGATAAATGCTGAGTACTGTTGCCTTTTGGTTTCACGACTGGGCAAAACGATTTTTGTCGTTGTTTTCTTTTACGAGCGCTAAAGAATTTATACGTTGTTTGTGTCGCCTGCGTTCCGTGTGCACAAACTTTCCGTTGTATATGGTACGAGTTTTATCTCAAAGTTGAAATTGCCACGGTCATTGAGCTCCGCGTGACTGCGTAAGAATAACGACAGCTGTCGAAATACAAATTTTACTTTTTTTGTTTTCTCTCTAATTGATTCCTCTTTTGCTTTCGGTCTTCTCTAGCGTTTGTCGTTAGTCACGTTCAATGTACATACCTAAATAGGTATGCCACAAGAGTTAGCCCCGGCTGTGTGGGCGATTCCCAGCATTGCCCGAAGCAAATTGGGCGTGTCGCACAGTAATGTTTAAAGACCCAGGTACAACGTCAGAAACGACAAAAAGAACAACAGCATTGAAATGCACCTTTTTGAATGCTTAAAACGGCGACTACAATGACTTGTTTGCAGCTATTTTATGAACAACATAAATTCGACTGAAGCAACGGTTGCAGGAAGTCATAACCGCAGATGATTGTCGGCACTGAAGACGTTCTAAAAAAACAAAGTGTCCCTTAAATTCCTAATTGTGCGGATAAAATACAAACCTGTGTCGAGCTGCGCTGGGTTAGCGCGACACGACGACACGGACACCACCTTGCCGTGTGAAATCACGCGACACCATTGAATAATGTGTACGCTAGAGTGGTCAGGGCCAACCACTGGACAATGTCATTGTCACATGACGTGGGGTCACAGTGTCACGTCATGGTGTTGCTTGCAACTGTCTACTAAAATTAATAAATGTGTGACAACTTTTTTTTTTTTTTTTTTTTGACGCCACGTTATATTTGTTTTGAGGGGATCCCTGTTTAGAACTATCTCGGAAAGCCCCGGCAAGAAAGTGGGGCATGTTTAAACTCCCTGGTGATTTCTGACGTGCTACCCGAATTCCAGTTACACTGCACCTGAAACCGTAACGAACCTTTGTAAATAAGCTAGAAGTAATTCGCTGCTTCTTTCTTCAGAGCCCTCGGGGAAGTTAGTCACCCTCAACGGGCGTCTGGTGTCTCTGCTGTAGATGAGAACTTTGGCCGGTGTCGAACTACTGTTAGCCCGCGGGGTCATCAACGTGCATCACGCATTGGTGATACACGAACACGCTCCGATACGATTCCTATACCCAGATCAAAACGGGCACGGGCTGGGATCGAACCCATGATCCCCGGGAGCAAGAGCTTTCGTTCTCTACGCACGCTTCGAGCTCCAACGGATGTCCGCGGATTGCGGGAATCTTGACCGTTTATGTAATCATCTACGGCGTGCCCTTCAATTATCCTCCATCCTCCAAACAAAGAACGTGTACGCGCGCGTATTCATCTTCCCCCCATTGAAGAGCGCTTGCTGACAGTGAGCTTGCCTGGCATTCTCTTAATCTGGTCCGCGCTGTAGTACCCACGCGACAGGCGATTGACGTCACAGCCCCCTTTTTGCATGCCAATTGTTTCACCAAACTCAGGGGCCCTTATCGGTTTGTTATCGAGGTGCACTCTCTCTCTTATCGTGTCTGCACGTCGTATACCCGTCAAAGGCTGACAATGTACACACGACACGAAATCAAGTGGTCTGATCAGGTAAGTTACTGCAAGGCCAGTAACTAGAGTACCCAATCATGCAATCACCGAAAGCTGCGCAATTTAAACTCTGCGCTCTAAAAAAAAAAAAAAAAAATAAACGAAGTACGTGAGTTTCTCTACCTTTCCGCTGACCACGGGGAACAATAAAATGATTCCGGCGAATTACGATGTCAGTAATACGATTCGACCCGAAAAATGCGACGCACGCAGGGATAATGAGCGAGTGAAACGTTATGCCCATTGTCCCCGATTCTTAGATTCGTCATTGACGCTCATCCCTGAAGGGAAGCTGAAACACTACTTTCAAAAAAATGATATAGAGGTTGATTCTAGCGTAGTTTTATCCCGTGAATCTGACTTAACTATAGGCGCTCGAAGACAATTTAAGTGTGTTTCCTCATATACAATTCTGCTTCTGCTTCCCTTTAATTAACTCAAGGTCGAACTACGAATAATACGAGAGGCAGTCTTCAGACTTTGTCTGTGAGGCGTGTTTTTTCCTCGTATGGCGATGTGTCTAAAGCGCCTTTCATACACTTAAAACCGAGTCGGACGGAGAGACAAGACCGGCTTTCAATCCTCTTGCGACGTCTTCGGACCAGCTCCGCAGTAGCGCATCCGGTCCTAACACGTCGCAAAAGGCTTCAAAACCGGTCTGGTCTCTGTCGTTCCGACTCCGTTGCAAGTGTGTGAACGGGCCTTAAAGCGGTGGTTCTCAACCGTTGATGTTTCGCGGACCCCTTGTGGATCGGCGGAGGGGATTGAGGGGGACCCCGCTCGTGTGAGGAGAAGGGAAAGGTGTATAGGAGGTTAATTATGATAATGATTGAATAAGTGGATATAACTAGGGACTAGCGTGAAGTAGACTTGTCTCATTGACATACACGCGAAAAACCTCACCGGAAATTTAAAACATTTCTTCTCAATCTGAAAAAAAAAAAAAAAGGACAACTTTTATTGCCGGGTTTGACTGATGAGGCAGTGTGCTTCACGGACCCCTATAGAATGCCTTCGCGAATCCCAAAGGGTCCGCGGACTTCTCATGTGAGAACCACTGGTCTAAAGTTTCTGAACTTAAAAGACTTTCCTGCGCGTCTACTTTTCCGCATTGCACGCGGTGAGCCAGTCACCGCGTTATGTGCGGGGCTCGTCCAGCTAACCACGGCGCTCCAAAAATATTTTGGCACAAAAAACGCGATCTGCGCGGGGGTATTTATGTCGGGCGTGGCGAGTCCAGCGGGCATTTCATTATCGCCCCTCGGCCAATCAGACTACGGCATTAGCCGACAAGAACATCTAAGAACCAATCACGAAGCTGCAGGATCATAAATTAACATAGTAAGCCATGCCCTCGTGTTTCTTAATCTGTCAATATTCTTTACGCTTTTTTTTTTTTTACTTGTCCGTGGTCCTTTGGAGGTTTGGTATATATATTTACTTTCACTCTAATTGACTCACGGCGTGCACTTCGTTTTACAGTGTCAGCTGTGCTGGGCTTGTTGTACAGCTTCGTGGCACGCTTAAACAAAAATGTTTCATGCTTTTGCTATTGGGTGGTGTCTTTATTTGGTAGAGGCCCCATATAATAAATAATTCGTACTCTTTCATATTACTCGTTCAATTGTCACACATATCTGTGAAGTGTTCGATTTTCATTGCAACAGAAGACTCTCGCGATAGATACAACAGTAGGGTTTCTCAGACTGTCGGCCTGTTAGCCCTACGCGTTTCCTGCCTCAATTACGAAGTCTACATCTCTGGGTGAGGGGTGGAAGGGGCGGGCCGGGGGGGGGGGGGGGGGGGGGTATTTTTATTTTTTTAGGCGAAGCGGAAAAATAATAATTAACTGTTTAACTTTGAATCATCTATTTTTACTGGTTCAGAATTATGTTGTGAACTGCCTTCAATTGAACGCTTTTACTCGGTGCCATTGAAAACCCCTAAACACGTTACTTTTTAAAAAAAAAGAACTAAGGCACGTGAAAATGCTGCGTCTTTATCGCGTAAAAAGAAAAAAAAAAAAGAAAGCGTGACGTGCCGTTAACGTACGTTTTGATTTGGCATTAACTGCATCTCTGCACCAATGCCCAATACGAAAACAAAAAAAACCCTAGAGGTCTCAACCTATTGAAAAATTTTTCTTTTATTATTTTCATTTATTATTTACTTATTACATGTTACCCCGCAACGCAAAGAGCACCTTTTTTCTTTTTGAGGGGGGGGGGGGGGGGGGGCGGGGAGAAGGTGTGAGGAGGATACATTTGCACAAGAGTCACAGTCGTCAAGCACAGAAATTTCCCACAGAAGCCAATTGGATTTTGAAACCACTGTGGTGCGTTCCAATGGCATTTTTTTTTAATTCTTCGCGACGCGATGACGCGATGAGCGATCCGTAAATTTCTAAAAAGTACTTATTTAATGTTTTTTTTTCTAACTATTTCAAGCGAGGTTCTAATAAAAATGTTAGCTTAAATAATTACTAATTCAATGCTAATTATAGTGAAGCTACTTTTATGTAGTTGCTTATTTATCCATTTATGTCCTTAAATATCATTTGTGGGGACGTATTTTCGGAGGATGTGATTCAGGAAAGTCAGGAAAGTAACAACCAAAGCATTTGGAAAAGCAGACGCAAGCTTCAAATAACTGCAAAGAAAAACGCAATATCAATGCACAAGCTGTAGTTATACGCAAGGTTGCCGTCTAAAACTTACACAAAGAATGAGCAAACAACTTTACAAAGTCATCAGGGCCCACCTTCACATTCAGGAACCCGGATATGATAGAAGATATCTGGAAGAAAAACTCCCGATATGTACTAACGTCATCCACATCGCCCCAATGAGAGTGACTAACACCCTAGTTGCACTAGCGCTCTCAACTGTAATTAAGTCAGCAATCGTTAGCATCTCCCAACCGTCAATGAGCACATCTAAATTCTCCGGTGTTCCACGGTACATATAGGCATAACAATTCCTGATGAGATGCCCGTCAAGGGACACAATTGAAACCGAAACGAAATCCAAAACTGATGTCACATTATCTTTTTTTAAAAAGTAATACAAATAAACTTTTTTTTTTTTTTTTTTTTTGGGGGGGGGGGGTGGTGACAGTACGTTTTACACGAATTCAAGCAAGAGCGATATACCGAAAGTCTAATTGGCACCGACATCGCAATGGCCGCCCTCGCCGAGCTTTGGCTTCTGCAACGTGCCGTAATCACTCCAGCGGCAGCTCTGGTTCCAAATCCTACCTCTTCCGACAATATTTGACGTTATACGATACTTTCTAGATACCTTATCCAATCTGCCGCAGTCGCTGGCGCTGGCCGTCGGCGGCAATGCGGCGGACGCCGCCATCTAATGAGTCAACTGAGGTAGGCCAGCTCAATCGCACTCAATGATCGAAAACACACGCATACTTGACGGAACGTGTTACGTTAGATATTCTTGAAGTTACTCGGGTCATTTCGCAAGCGGTAATGCACAACTGCGTAAACAGCTACATATGAGTGGGAGGCAAGATGACAGTTTGGCTAGCAGACGAAAGAGTTGTCCCCACTCGGGGACTATCCCAGCAACATTCAGGCGCTGGTAAAATACTCTAGGCTAGGTGGCGCAAGCTACCGCCTGTTATAAATGGTACAGCATTAGCATCCCTCTATCCATCCAAATCAAACAACCAACCAGCTTGAGCCTGTTTTCCCCATTCTTAAAACGTTGGTCTTTTTTTTTTTTTTTTTCTTTTTTTTTAAGGGTGAACATAGGGCAACGAGGTAGAGCGGCTTAGAGCGATAAACTGGTATCCCATTCACCAGGCAAAAGTGACCGCACCACCCCTCCCCCGGTGCTGTATTTTGGGTTTTTATTGGAGCTAGACTGATCTCTCGGGCTAGCAGTATTTAAAAATAGTTTATCACGTTTTTTTCAGCGATCGCAATAGAACCCCCCCCCCCCCCCACCCCCCCCCCCCCTTGGCTGCCGCCATGTTGTACAAGTTACCGTACCAAATCCTGAGGCTTTTACGCAATATTGAGACGATATTTCTATTGCGATCGCTGTAAAAAACGCGATAAACTATTTTTCAGTACTGCTAGCCCCAGAGATCAGTCTAGCTCCGATAAAGACCCAAAATACTGCACCGCGGCTGACAGCATCTAGCGGAGCCATGGCGAAGCTGCCCAAGTTTTTGTTGAAAAAGCACATTTTGGACTCAAAACAAACGATACATAACTTATCTCGTCGGTACTGATTATAAACATCAATAAGCAATTATCTGAGCGCGGTACTTTGTTAAAATCTAGACGTAAAGCTATAAAGTCACATGTCTATACCCGTTTTCACCTCAAGAAAACAGTAAGTTTTGCGCATTGTTCATACGCCGCGCGAAATAGTTCTCGCCAGATTTGGTTGTCGGAGGCACAGGCGATGCTTTTAGCGTTTGAAACGTGTACTCCTAGATAAGATAACGTGTATCCACTCTAAAATGCTAATAAATATATCTTAAATCTCCACCTAAAGGTGAAAATTAGTAATCATCCGCGAGAAGCCGGACTTTTTTTCCTATGGTTCTTGAGCTGAAAACAGGTATAGTGATCAAAAATGTGCAACAGGGTGGCGGCCGGGTGGGGGTCACTTTCAGTTGCCAGTTTACCGCTTCAAGCACCTCTACCTCGTTGACATAGAGGCACTACACATGTGGCCTATCGTTGAATGATGTGTGAACGGCAACTTTGCGTCAAATTGTCGACTCGACCGTGAAATCCCCATCTCCAGAAAGACAGAATCACCAATAGCCCGCCGATTCTTCATATTCCCGTGGGCGTACGGGGGGAAAGCTGCTCCGCTTTCTCAGCGCATTCGTGGCGCGGGTTCAAGACATCGTTCTCGAAGGCTTGTCAACAGGGTTATCTGGGATTCCGGCGCCCTTGTCTTCTGTAAGCCCGGAGACATACCCAGGATTCGAAGACACGAGCGCGCCGACACTACTTGCGCCATCTATCGGCAGCGGTGGCGGGACGGCCCGTAACTCAATGGGACGAACTATATATTTTTTATTTCACGAAATTCTAAGCGTCGCATTATTTTGCTCTCAGCGACCTTTTTTAGTAGATACCCTTTTTGTTCATTGTGCTAAATTTAAGGACTGTATGTCTATGATAAATAGAGCCAACTGGCAATCGCAAAAAAATGCATTATCCTTATGGGGGTACTGTGATTTACAGAGAAATATTTAAGTTCAAACTTGATTTACAAACTAACCACTCCGTATCGCGAGTTGCTCTCTACGGTTATATAAGCTCCAGTTCCCCAGCTACATCATGGTACTATTTTCTTTGCGATCCGATAATTCTACGAAGTGCCCTCGTCATTAAAAGAACAAAAGGCAGGGCTCTCCAAATGAATTCAGGGCCGTTTAGAGCAGTAAAAAGCTGTTTCTCGCGCATAATGACAAATTAAATAAATTAATCTTACCATGTATACTACATGATAAATGTGCATCATTAATTCCAAGCACATATTTACCAAACCCCGGGGTTTGAACCTGGAGTTCCTGAATAAAAAAAATATAAATGAAATTTGAATTAGTTTTACGGTGGGGCAAGAACGTTTCTCCGGAAGGTAAAAGCATTTCTCTGTAAGGAAGATACAATATTACATCTAATTTCTCAAATCAAGGTAAAAAATATATATTTATCAAGCAGCACTAACGCCACGCACACGAATAAAAAAATTATTACGCTGACTTCAACCACGCAGTTATAATAATGATGTGATTTTAAGTGCACTTGAGAATACATTTTTGACTTGCCGTTCTTGAACGAGTTATTTAAATATGATCTTAATATAATTAATTAAAATTCATCTTAATCCTTTGGGCATACTCAAGACAGAAAATGAGCAGCGTGTTATGAGCTGCGCTGGGTATTTGTTTGAGATTTTTTAAACCCTTTCGTAGGTACAATATGTCCGATGATCACGTGGTTGGGGCACGTGATGTCACAATGTCGCGTCATAACGTCACGTCACGTGACACAATGTAGAGTTATGTCATAGTATCTTGACATCGTGATTTTTAGTGTCACGCCTAGGCCTCAAGTCATGTGCATTGTGTAGTATTGCGTGACGTTGTCACATGGTTAGTATCACGGGACGACGTTATGCTGATGAAGTAACGGGGTCACACCTCGCTTATAATGTCACGTGACGATCGTGCGCTAAATTGGGCGGGTGATTTAGCATTTCTGCAATGCATTCTGTAACTTTTACATAGCGGGACCTAATTAGCTATATTTTGTGGGCGTTTGACGGTTTTTAGAGGCCGTTCTCGTGACAACTTGTCACGCTTTCTGAGCACAGCGGGATTACACGTATGAAATTGACCGCCTAAACGCGAAATCGTGCGAGCCGCGGGAGGTGTTGCCTTTGAATATGTTCTCGGCGAAACGCTCCGCGCTCGTGACGCGCGCAAGATGGTCGCTTTGCATGTCAGCTTCTTGGCAGTAGTGGCAATACAGATCTCTATTGTGTACTCCGTTCACCCCTGGGGTATCCACACGAAGGAGAAATCCCCCACTTTCCTCCGAGGATCGCGCATCACGTGAGACATACGTCATCCCTTTTTGACGCCTCGCGTCGCCGTTCTCCCGTTTTCCTCCGTGGCGGAGGCGCGGAGGCTTCGTGCTGTCAGCACGAAAGCTACCGGCGTGCGGTCGTGTATCACTACTGCGTGATGCACTTTAAAGACCACAGGCTAGCGGCTGTACCGCACTGGCTAAATTTCTCATCTACAGCTGGGAGACTCGTCGCCCCCGTGAGGCAGACCAAGTTCTAGGCTGTATAAACACACACACAACCCAATTATTATTCCACATGTGCACGCGGCAGAGCCGGGGACGCAGTTTCCCGGGTGGTTGACGTCATGACATCCGTCCGCAGAGTTCTCCTTCGTGTGGATACCCTAGAATCTCCGCCTTCAGCACGAGCTCGCTCGCTTCCACAGAGCTTTAGTTGCGCGTTGCGCGTTCACACTTGTGTTAGCAAGGGCAGTAAGCTCGAGCGGAAGGTGGAGCTTCTAGTCTCAGCTTAAACGGCGTATAGTAGGCTGGAATGCGGATCAGGGGAACGTCGGTGGCGCCACAGGTGGACATTGATTGACCCCGGGTGATACACACAAGTCTAAGGGAGAAACACAAAGAAGAGGAGTATTGAAGCTTGTACGCGGTGCTCGAAGGCAAGTATTTTATGATGTGCTGCGATCATTATATCAGGTGTTTGGAGATCGAATCGGTAGAATTCAAGTATTCGAACGCAGATTAAAAAATAAAAGCGCCAGAGCACCACCGATTGTGCCGGCGTCGCTTGCTTCAGTTGCTAAATAAATGACACGTTCAGCAAATGAACGGCACGCTCCAAGCTTTAAATCGTCAAAGAAGCCCTCACTGAAGTTTAAAGCAAAGGCTCGCCCCAGCAATAGTCTGTGCAAGCTCCCGAAACGATGCAAATGTCCTCAGCAAAGGCCAACTTACCGCTTGCTAGCCTCTGACGACGTCCAGATCCTGAACGGCTACACATTGTCTGTCGGCAACTCTTGTCTTATTGAACCGCATCACAGTTTACACCCAACAAAGCCGCAACCCTCGACCCTAAAGCACAAATCAGTTATTAAAATATATTAGTATTGTATCGCTTTTGATAATTGCGACGAGAATATTAACTTTCATTCCCACATAACATAAAAGTCTCATCGTCGAGAACAGCTTACTAAGGTAAGAAGTAGTTTTCCCCGTTTTTCCCGTAAAGTTTCATGCATTCCCTTGTGTGAAGCAATACGTGACGGTGGTGCCGCTCGACCCCAGCAGTAAATAACGGCCGAAAAGGGGGCGTGGTCTGCAAATATTGGGAAAAGGTACTGCTTTCAGGAACCTAGGGTCCTACCCTGAGTGCACTCTAACTCCCCACATATGATAGCAGGCTTCGTCAAATTTTAGAATCCCGGAGAGCATTTTCACAATCGCTTCATTTCTCGAGTTACTTTAATCGGAACATGGTCTCTCACTTCAGAAACGGTCAAAAAAGGGTGTAGTTCAAAAATATGGGCAAAGGCGCCGCTTACAGGCACCTAGGGTTCAACCCTCAGAGTACTCTAGCCCCACACATATGAGAGCAGATTTGGTCTAGTTTTAAAATCCAAGAGAGCATTTCGGGAATCGGATTACTTCGCGAGTTATTTTAATTAGAACATACTCTCTCCCATCAAAAACGGCCAAAAAGGGGGCGTGGTCCGAAAATTTGGGCAAAGGCGCCACGCTCAGGCACCTAGGTTTCAACCCTCAGAGTACTCTAGCCCCGCAAATATGAGAGCAAACTTGGTCTAGTTTTAGAATCCAAGGGAGCATTTCGGGAATCGAATTACTTCGCGAGTTATTTTAATTAGAACATACTCTCTCCCTTCAAAAACGGCCAAAAAGGGGGCGTGGTCCGAAAATTTGGGCAAAGGCGCCGCGCTCAGGCACCTAGGTTTCAACCCTCAGAGTACTCTAGCCCCACACATATGAGAGCAGACTTGGTCTAGTTTTAGAATCCAAGGGAGCATTTCGGGAATCGGATTACTTCGCGAGTTATTTTAATTAGAACATACTCTCTCCCTTCAAAAACGGCCAAAAAGGGGGCGTGGTCCGAAAATTTGGGCAAAGGCGCCGCGCTCAGGCACCTAGGGTTCAACCCTCAGAGTACTCTAGCCCCACACATATGAGAGCAGACTTGGTCTAGTTTTAGAATCCAAGGGAGCATTTCGGGAATCGGATTACTTCGCGAGTTATTTTAATTAGAACATACTCTCTCCCATCAAAAACGGCCAAAAAGGGGGCGTGGTCCGAAAATTTGGGCAAAGGCGCCACGCTCAGGCACCTAGGTTTCAACCCTCAGAGTACTCTAGCCCCACACATATGAGAGCAGACTTGGTCTAGTTTTAGAATCCAAGGGAGCATTTCGGGAATCGGATTACTTCGCGAGTTATTTTAATTAGAACATACTCTCTCCCTTCAAAAACGGCCAAAAAGGGGGCGTGGTCCGAAAATTTGGGCAAAGGCGCCGCGCTCAGGCACCTAGGGTTCAACCCTCAGAGTACTCTAGCCCCACACATATGAGAGCAGACTTGGTCTAGTTTTAGAATCCAAGGGAGCATTTCGGGAATCGGATTACTTCGCGAGTTATTTTAATTAGAACATACTCTCTCCCTTCAAAAACGGCCAAAAAGGGGGCGTGGTCCGAAAATTTGGGCAAAGGCGCCGCGCTCAGGCACCTAGGTTTCAACCCTCAGAGTACTCTAGCCCCACACATATGAGAGCAGACTTGGTCTAGTTTTAGAATCCAAGGGAGCATTTCGGGAATCGGATTACTTCGCGAGTTATTTTAATTAGAACATACTCTCTCCCTTCAAAAACGGCCAAAAAGGGGGCGTGGTCCGAAAATTTGGGCAAAGGCGCCGCGCTCAGGCACCTAGGTTTCAACCCTCAGAGTACTCTAGCCCCACACATGTGAGAGCAGACTTGGTCTAGTTTTAGAATCCAAGGGAGCATTTCGGGAATCGGATTACTTCGCGAGTTATTTTAATTAGAACATACTCTCTCCCTTCAAAAACGGCCAAAAAGGGGGCGTGGTCCGAAAATTTGGGCAAAGGCGCCGCGCTCAGGCACCTAGGGTTCAACCCTCAGAGTACTCTAGCCCCACACATATGAGAGCAGACTTGGTCTAGTTTTAGAATCCAAGGGAGCATTTCGGGAATCGGATTACTTCGCGAGTTATTTTAATTAGAACATACTCTCTCCCTTCAAAAACGGCCAAAAAGGGGGCGTGGTCCGAAAATTTGGGCAAAGGCGCCGCGCTCAGGCACCTAGGTTTCAACCCTCAGAGTACTCTAGCCCCACACATATGAGAGCAGACTTGGTCTAGTTTTAGAATCCAAGGGAGCATTTCGGGAATCGGATTACTTCGCGAGTTATTTTAATTAGAACATACTCTCTCCCTTCAAAAACGGCCAAAAAGGGGGCGTGGTCCGAAAATTTGGGCAAAGGCGCCGCGCTCAGGCACCTAGGTTTCAACCCTCAGAGTACTCTAGCCCCACACATATGAGAGCAGACTTGGTCTAGTTTTAGAATCCAAGGGAGCATTTCGGGAATCGGATTATTTCGCGAGTTATTTTAATTAGAACATACTCTCTCCCTTCAAAAACGGCCAAAAAGGGGGCGTGGTCCGAAAATTTGGGCAAAGGCGCCGCGCTCAGGCACCTAGGGTTCAACCCTCAGAGTACTCTAGCCCCACACATGTGAGAGCAGACTTGGTCTAGTTTTAGAATCCAAGGGAGCATTTCGGGAATCGGATTACTTCGCGAGTTATTTTAATTACAACATACTCTCTCCCTTCAAAAACGGCCAAAAAGGGGGCGTGGTCCGAAAATTTGGGCAAAGGCGCCGCGCTCAGGCACCTAGGTTTCAACCCTCAGAGTACTCTAGCCCCACACATATGAGAGCAGACTTGGTCTAGTTTTAGAATCCAAGGGAGCATTTCGGGAATCGGATTACTTCGCGAGTTATTTTAATTAGAACATACTCTCTCCCTTCAAAAACGGCCAAAAAGGGGGCGTGGTCCGAAAATTTGGGCAAAGGCGCCGCGCTCAGGCACCTAGGTTTCAACCCTCAGAGTACTCTAGCCCCACACATATGAGAGCAAACTTGGTCTAGTTTTAGAATCCAAGGGAGCATTTCGGGAATCGGATTACTTCGCGAGCTATTTTAATTAGAACATACTCTCTCCCTTCAAAAACGGCCAAAAAGGGGGCGTGGTCCGAAAATTTGGGCAAAGGCGCCGCGCTCAGGCACCTAGGTTTCAACCCTCAGAGTACTCTAGCCCCACACATATGAGAGCAGACTTGGTCTAGTTTTAGAATCCAAGGGAGCATTTCGGGAATCGGATTACTTCGCGAGTTATTTTAATTAGAACATACTCTCTCCCTTCAAAACCGGCCAAAAAGGGGGCGTGGTCCGAAAATTTGGGCAAAGGCGCCGCGCTCAGGCACCTAGGTTTCAACCCTCAGAGTACTCTAGCCCCACACATGTGAGAGCAGACTTGGTCTAGTTTTAGAATCCAAGGGAGCATTTCGGGAATCGGATTACTTCGCGAGTTATTTTAATTAGAACATACTCTCTCCCTTCAAAAACGGCCAAAAAGGGGGCGTGGTCCGAAAATTTGGGCAAAGGCGCCGCGCTCAGGCACCTAGGGTTCAACCCTCAGAGTACTCTAGCCCCACACATATGAGAGCAGACTTGGTCTAGTTTTAGAATCCAAGGGAGCATTTCGGGAATCGGATTACTTCGCGAGTTATTTTAATTAGAACATACTCTCTCCCTTCAAAAACGGCCAAAAAGGGGGCGTGGTCCGAAAATTTGGGCAAAGGCGCCGCGCTCAGGCACCTAGGGTTCAACCCTCAGAGTACTCTAGCCCCACACATATGAGAGCAGACTTGGTCTAGTTTTAGAATCCAAGGGAGCATTTCGGGAATCGGATTACTTCGCGAGTTATTTTAATTAGAACATACTCTCTCCCTTCAAAAACGGCCAAAAAGGGGGCGTGGTCCGAAAATTTGGGCAAAGGCGCCGCGCTCAGGCACCTAGGGTTCAACCCTCAGAGTACTCTAGCCCCACACATATGAGAGCAGACTTGGTCTAGTTTTAGAATCCAAGGGAGCATTTCGGGAATCGGATTACTTCGCGAGTTATTTTAATTAGAACATACTCTCTCCCTTCAAAAACGGCCAAAAAGGGGGCGTGGTCCGAAAATATGGGCAAAGGCGCCGCGCTCAGGCACCTAGGGTTCAACCCTCAGAGTACTCTAGCCCCACACATATGAGAGCAGACTTGGTCTAGTTTTAGAATCCAAGGGAGCATTTCGGGAATCGGATTACTTCGCGAGTTATTTTAATTAGAACATACTCTCTCCCTTCAAAAACGGCCAAAAAGGGGGCGTGGTCCGAAAATATGGGCAAAGGCGCCGCGCTCAGGCACCTAGGGTTCAACCCTCAGAGTACTCTAGCCCCACACACATGAGAGCAGACTTGGTCTAGTTTTAGAATCCAAGGGAGCATTTCGGGAATCGGATTACTTCGCGAGTTATTTTAATTAGAACATACTCTCTCCCTTCAAAAACGGCCAAAAAGGAGGCGTGGTCCGAAAATTTGGGCAAAGGCGCCGCGCTCAGGCACCTAGGGTTCAACCCTCAGAGTACTCTAGCCCCACACATATGAGAGCAGACTTGGTCTAGTTTTAGAATCCAAGGGAGCATTTCGGGAATCGGATTACTTCGCGAGTTATTTTAATTAGAACATACTCTCTCCCTTCAAAAACGGCCAAAAAGGAGGCGTGGTCCGAAAATTTGGGCAAAGGCGCCGCGCTCAGGCACCTAGGGTTCAACCCTCAAAGTACTCTAGCCCCACACATATGAGAGCAGACTTGGTCTAGTTTTAGAATCCAAGGGAGCATTTCGGGAATCGGATTACTTCGCGAGTTATTTTAATTAGAACATACTCTCTCCCTTCAAAAACGGCCAAAAAGGGGGCGTGGTCCGAAAAGTTGGGCAAAGGCGCCGCGCTCAGGCACCTAGGGTTCAACCCTCAAAGTACTCTAGCCCCACACATATGAGAGCAGACTTGGTCTAGTTTTAGAATCCAAGGGAGCATTTCGGGAATCGGATTACTTCGCGAGTTATTTTAATTAGAACATACTCTCTCCCTTCAAAAACGGCCAAAAAGGGGGCGTGGTCCGAAAATATGGGCAAAGGCGCCGCGCTCAGGCACCTAGGGTTCAACCCTCAGAGTACTCTAGCCCCACACATATGAGAGCAGACTTGGTCTAGTTTTAGAATCCAAGGGAGCATTTCGGGAATCGGATTACTTCGCGAGTTATTTTAATTAGAACATACTCTCTCCCTTCAAAAACGGCCAAAAAGGAGGCGTGGTCCGAAAATATGGGCAAAGGCGCCGCGCTCAGGCACCTAGGGTTCAACCCTCAAAGTACTCTAGCCCCACACATATGAGAGCAGACTTGGTCTAGTTTTAGAATCCAAGGGAGCATTTCGGGAATCGGATTACTTCGCGAGTTATTTTAATTAGAACATACTCTCTCCCTTCAAAAACGGCCAAAAAGGGGGCGTGGTCCGAAAATATGGGCAAAGGCGCCGCGCTCAGGCACCTAGGGTTCAACCCTCAGAGTACTCTAGCCCCACACATATGAGAGCAGACTTGGTCTAGTTTTAGAATCCAAGGGAGCATTTCGGGAATCGGATTACTTCGCGAGTTATTTTAATTAGAACATACTCTCTCCCTTCAAAAACGGCCAAAAAGGAGGCGTGGTCCGAAAATATGGGCAAAGGCGCCGCGCTCAGGCACCTAGGGTTCAACCCTCAGAGTACTCTAGCCCCACACATATGAGAGCAGACTTGGTCTAGTTTTAGAATCCAAGGGAGCATTTCGGGAATCGGATTACTTCGCGAGTTATTTTAATTAGAACATACTCTCTCCCTTCAAAAACGGCCAAAAAGGAGGCGTGGTCCGAAAATATGGGCAAAGGCGCCGCGCTCAGGCACCTAGGGTTCAACCCTCAAAGTACTCTAGCCCCACACATATGAGAGCAGACTTGGTCTAGTTTTAGAATCCAAGGGAGCATTTCGGGAATCGGATTACTTCGCGAGTTATTTTAATTAGAACATACTCTCTCCCTTCAAAAACGGCCAAAAAGGAGGCGTGGTCCGAAAATATGGGCAAAGGCGCCGCGCTCAGGCACCTAGGGTTCAACCCTCAGAGTACTCTAGCCCCACACATATGAGAGCAGACTTGGTCTAGTTTTAGAATCCAAGGGAGCATTTCGGGAATCGGATTACTTCGCGAGTTATTTTAATTAGAACATACTCTCTCCCTTCAAAAACGGCCAAAAAGGAGGCGTGGTCCGAAAATATGGGCAAAGGCGCCGCGCTCAGGCACCTAGGGTTCAACCCTCAAAGTACTCTAGCCCCACACATATGAGAGCAGACTTGGTCTAGTTTTAGAATCCAAGGGAGCATTTCGGGAATCGGATTACTTCGCGAGTTATTTTAATTAGAACATACTCTCTCCCTTCAAAAACGGCCAAAAAGGGGGCGTGGTCCGAAAATATGGGCAAAGGCGCCGCGCTCAGGCACCTAGGGTTCAACCCTCAGAGTACTCTAGCCCCACACATATGAGAGCAGACTTGGTCTAGTTTTAGAATCCAAGGGAGCATTTCGGGAATCGGATTACTTCGCGAGTTATTTTAATTAGAACATACTCTCTCCCTTCAAAAACGGCCAAAAAGGAGGCGTGGTCCGAAAATATGGGCAAAGGCGCCGCGCTCAGGCACCTAGGGTTCAACCCTCAAAGTACTCTAGCCCCACACATATGAGAGCAGACTTGGTCTAGTTTTAGAATCCAAGGGAGCATTTCGGGAATCGGATTACTTCGCGAGTTATTTTAATTAGAACATACTCTCTCCCTTCAAAAACGGCCAAAAAGGGGGCGTGGTCCGAAAATATGGGCAAAGGCGCCGCGCTCAGGCACCTAGGGTTCAACCCTCAGAGTACTCTAGCCCCACACATATGAGAGCAGACTTGGTCTAGTTTTAGAATCCAAGGGAGCATTTCGGGAATCGGATTACTTCGCGAGTTATTTTAATTAGAACATACTCTCTCCCTTCAAAAACGGCCAAAAAGGAGGCGTGGTCCGAAAATATGGGCAAAGGCGCCGCGCTCAGGCACCTAGGGTTCAACCCTCAGAGTACTCTAGCCCCACACATATGAGAGCAGACTTGGTCTAGTTTTAGAATCCAAGGGAGCATTTCGGGAATCGGATTACTTCGCGAGTTATTTTAATTAGAACATACTCTCTCCCTTCAAAAACGGCCAAAAAGGAGGCGTGGTCCGAAAATATGGGCAAAGGCGCCGCGCTCAGGCACCTAGGGTTCAACCCTCAAAGTACTCTAGCCCCACACATATGAGAGCAGACTTGGTCTAGTTTTAGAATCCAAGGGAGCATTTCGGGAATCGGATTACTTCGCGAGTTATTTTAATTAGAACATACTCTCTCCCTTCAAAAACGGCCAAAAAGGAGGCGTGGTCCGAAAATATGGGCAAAGGCGCCGCGCTCAGGCACCTAGGGTTCAACCCTCAGAGTACTCTAGCCCCACACATATGAGAGCAGACTTGGTCTAGTTTTAGAATCCAAGGGAGCATTTCGGGAATCGGATTACTTCGCGAGTTATTTTAATTAGAACATACTCTCTCCCTTCAAAAACGGCCAAAAAGGAGGCGTGGTCCGAAAATATGGGCAAAGGCGCCGCGCTCAGGCACCTAGGGTTCAACCCTCAAAGTACTCTAGCCCCACACATATGAGAGCAGACTTGGTCTAGTTTTAGAATCCAAGGGAGCATTTCGGGAATCGGATTACTTCGCGAGTTATTTTAATTAGAACATACTCTCTCCCTTCAAAAACGGCCAAAAAGGAGGCGTGGTCCGAAAATATGGGCAAAGGCGCCGCGCTCTGGCACCTAGGGTTCAACCCTCAGAGTACTCTAGCCCCACACATATGAGAGCAGACTTGGTCTAGTTTTAGAATCCAAGGGAGCATTTCGGGAATCGGATTACTTCGCGAGTTATTTTAATTAGAACATACTCTCTCCCTTCAAAAACGGCCAAAAAGGAGGCGTGGTCCGAAAATATGGGCAAAGGCGCCGCGCTCAGGCACCTAGGGTTCAACCCTCAAAGTACTCTAGCCCCACACATATGAGAGCAGACTTGGTATAGTTTTAGAATCCAAGGGAGCATTTCGGGAATCGGATTACTTCGCGAGTTATTTTAATTAGAACATACTCTCTCCCTTCAAAAACGGCCAAAAAGGGGGCGTGGTCCGAAAATATGGGCAAAGGCGCCGCGCTCAGGCACCTAGGGTTCAACCCTCAGAGTACTCTAGCCCCACACATATGAGAGCAGACTTGGTCTAGTTTTAGAATCCAAGGGAGCATTTCGGGAATCGGATTACTTCGCGAGTTATTTTAATTAGAACATACTCTCTCCCTTCAAAAACGGCCAAAAAGGAGGCGTGGTCCGAAAATTTGGGCAAAGGCGCCGCGCTCAGGCACCTAGGGTTCAACCCTCAGAGTACTCTAGCCCCACACATATGAGAGCAGACTTTGTCTAGTTTTAGAATCCAAGGGAGCATTTCGGGAATCGGATTACTTCGCGAGTTATTTTAATTAGAACATACTCTCTCCCTTCAAAAACGGCCAAAAAGGGGGCGTGGTCCGAAAATTTGGGCAAAGGCGCCGCGCTCAGGCACCTAGGGTTCAACCCTCAAAGTACTCTAGCCCCACACATATGAGAGCAGACTTGGTCTAGTTTTAGAATCCAAGGGAGCATTTCGGGAATCGGATTACTTCGCGAGTTATTTTAATTAGAACATACTCTCTCCCTTCAAAAACGGCCAAAAAGGAGGCGTGGTCCGAAAATTTGGGCAAAGGCGCCGCGCTCAGGCACCTAGGTTTCAACCCTCAAAGTACTCTAGCCCCACACATATGAGAGCAGACTTGGTCTAGTTTTAGAATCCAAGGGAGCATTTCGGGAATCGGATTACTTCGCGAGTTATTTTAATTAGAACATACTCTCTCCCTTCAAAAACGGCCAAAAAGGAGGCGTGGTCCGAAAATTTGGGCAAAGGCGCCGCGCTCAGGCACCTAGGGTTCAACCCTCAGAGTACTCTAGCCCCACACATATGAGAGCAGACTTGGTCTAGTTTTAGAATCCAAGGGAGCATTTCGGGAATCGGATTACTTCGCGAGTTATTTTAATTAGAACATACTCTCTCCCTTCAAAAACGGCCAAAAAGGAGGCGTGGTCCGAAAATTTGGGCAAAGGCGCCGCGCTCAGGCACCTAGGGTTCAACCCTCAAAGTACTCTAGCCCCACACATATGAGAGCAGACTTGGTCTAGTTTTAGAATCCAAGGGAGCATTTCGGGAATCGGATTACTTCGCGAGTTATTTTAATTAGAACATACTCTCTCCCTTCAAAAACGGCCAAAAAGGGGGCGTGGTCCGAAAATTTGGGCAAAGGCGCCGCGCTCAGGCACCTAGGGTTCAACCCTCAGAGTACTCTAGCCCCACACATATGAGAGCAGACTTGGTCTAGTTTTAGAATCCAAGGGAGCATTTCGGGAATCGGATTACTTCGCGAGTTATTTTAATTAGAACATACTCTCTCCCTTCAAAAACGGCCAAAAAGGAGGCGTGGTCCGAAAATTTGGGCAAAGGCGCCGCGCTCAGGCACCTAGGGTTCAACCCTCAAAGTACTCTAGCCCCACACATATGAGAGCAGACTTGGTCTAGTTTTAGAATCCAAGGGAGCATTTCGGGAATCGGATTACTTCGCGAGTTATTTTAATTAGAACATACTCTCTCCCTTCAAAAACGGCCAAAAAGGAGGCGTGGTCCGAAAATATGGGCAAAGGCGCCGCGCTCAGGCACCTAGGGTTCAACGCTCAGAGTACTCTAGCCCCACACATATGAGAGCAGACTTGGTCTAGTTTTAGAATCCAAGGGAGCATTTCGGGAATCGGATTACTTCGCGAGTTATTTTAATTAGAACATACTCTCTCCCTTCAAAAACGGCCAAAAAGGGGGCGTGGTCCGAAAGTTTGGGCAAAGGCGCCGCGCTCAGGCACCTAGGGTTCAACCCTCAGAGTACTCTAGCCCCACACATATGAGAGCAGACTTGGTCTAGTTTTAGAATCCAAGGGAGCATTTCGGGAATCGGATTACTTCGCGAGTTATTTTAATTAGAACATACTCTCTCCCTTCAAAAACGGCCAAAAAGGGGGCGTGGTCCGAAAATTTGGGCAAAGGCGCCGCGCTCAGGCACCTAGGGTTCAACCCTCAAAGTACTCTAGCCCCACACATATGAGAGCAGACTTGGTCTAGTTTTAGAATCCAAGGGAGCATTTCGGGAATCGGATTACTTCGCGAGTTATTTTAATTAGAACATACTCTCTCCCTTCAAAAACGGCCAAAAAGGGGGCGTGGTCCGAAAATTTGGGCAAAGGCGCCGCGCTCAGGCACCTAGGGTTCAACCCTCAAAGTACTCTAGCCCCACACATATGAGAGCAGACTTGGTCTAGTTTTAGAATCCAAGGGAGCATTTCGGGAATCGGATTACTTCGCGAGTTATTTTAATTAGAACATACTCTCTCCCTTCAAAAACGGCCAAAAAGGAGGCGTGGTCCGAAAATTTGGGCAAAGGCGCCGCGCTCAGGCACCTAGGGTTCAACCCTCAAAGTACTCTAGCCCCACACATATGAGAGCAGACTTGGTCTAGTTTTAGAATCCAAGGGAGCATTTCGGGAATCGGATTACTTCGCGAGTTATTTTAATTAGAACATACTCTCTCCCTTCAAAAACGGCCAAAAAGGAGGCGTGGTCCGAAAATTTGGGCAAAGGCGCCGCGCTCAGGCACCTAGGGTTCAACCCTCAAAGTACTCTAGCCCCACACATATGAGAGCAGACTTGGTCTAGTTTTAGAATCCAAGGGAGCATTTCGGGAATCGGATTACTTCGCGAGTTATTTTAATTAGAACATACTCTCTCCCTTCAAAAACGGCCAAAAAGGGGGCGTGGTCCGAAAATTTGGGCAAAGGCGCCGCGCTCAGGCACCTAGGGTTCAACCCTCAGAGTACTCTAGCCCCACACATATGAGAGCAGACTTGGTCTAGTTTTAGAATCCAAGGGAGCATTTCGGGAATCGGATTACTTCGCGAGTTATTTTAATTAGAACATACTCTCTCCCTTCAAAAACGGCCAAAAAGGAGGCGTGGTCCGAAAATTTGGGCAAAGGCGCCGCGCTCAGGCACCTAGGGTTCAACCCTCAAAGTACTCTAGCCCCACACATATGAGAGCAGACTTGGTCTAGTTTTAGAATCCAAGGGAGCATTTCGGGAATCGGATTACTTCGCGAGTTATTTTAATTAGAACATACTCTCTCCCTTCAAAAACGGCCAAAAAGGAGGCGTGGTCCGAAAATATGGGCAAAGGCGCCGCGCTCAGGCACCTAGGGTTCAACGCTCAGAGTACTCTAGCCCCACACATATGAGAGCAGACTTGGTCTAGTTTTAGAATCCAAGGGAGCATTTCGGGAATCGGATTACTTCGCGAGTTATTTTAATTAGAACATACTCTCTCCCTTCAAAAACGGCCAAAAAGGGGGCGTGGTCCGAAAATTTGGGCAAAGGCGCCGCGCTCAGGCACCTAGGGTTCAACCCTCAGAGTACTCTAGCCCCACACATATGAGAGCAGACTTGGTCTAGTTTTAGAATCCAAGGAAGCATTTCGGGAATCGGATTACTTCGCGAGTTATTTTAATTAGAACATACTCTCTCCCTTCAAAAACGGCCAAAAAGGGGGCGTGGTCCGAAAATATGGGCAAAGGCGCCGCGCTCAGGCACCTAGGGTTCAACCCTCAGAGTACTCTAGCCCCACACATATGAGAGCAGACTTGGTCTAGTTTTAGAATCCAAGGGAGCATTTCGGGAATCGGATTACTTCGCGAGTTATTTTAATTAGAACATACTCTCTCCCTTCAAAAACGGCCAAAAAGGAGGCGTGGTCCGAAAATTTGGGCAAAGGCGCCGCGCTCAGGCACCTAGGTTTCAACCCTCAAAGTACTCTAGCCCCACACATATGAGAGCAGACTTGGTCTAGTTTTAGAATCCAAGGGAGCATTTCGGGAATCGGATTACTTCGCGAGTTATTTTAATTAGAACATACTCTCTCCCTTCAAAAACGGCCAAAAAGGGGGCGTGGTCCGAAAATTTGGGCAAAGGCGCCGCGCTCAGGCACCTAGGTTTCAACCCTCAGAGTACTCTAGCCCCACACATATGAGAGCAGACTTGGTCTAGTTTTAGAATCCAAGGGAGCATTTCGGGAATCGGATTACCTCGCGAGTTATTTTAATTAGAACATACTCTCTCCCTTCAAAAACGGCCAAAAAGGGGGCGTGGTCCGAAAATTTGGGCAAAGGCGCCGCGCTCAGGCACCTAGGTTTCAACCCTCAGAGTACTCTAGCCCCACACATATGAGAGCAAACTTGGTCTAGTTTTAGAATCCAAGGGAGCATTTCGGGAATCGGATTACTTCGCGAGTTATTTTAATTAGAACATACTCTCTCCCTTCAAAAACGGCCAAAAAGGAGGCGTGGTCCGAAAATATGGGCAAAGGCGCCGCGCTCAGGCACCTAGGGTTCAACGCTCAGAGTACTCTAGCCCCACACATATGAGAGCAGACTTGGTCTAGTTTTAGAATCCAAGGGAGCATTTCGGGAATCGGATTACTTCGCGAGTTATTTTAATTAGAACATACTCTCTCCCTTCAAAAACGGCCAAAAAGGGGGCGTGGTCCGAAAATTTGGGCAAAGGCGCCGCGCTCAGGCACCTAGGGTTCAACCCTCAGAGTACTCTAGCCCCACACATATGAGAGCAGACTTGGTCTAGTTTTAGAATCCAAGGGAGCATTTCGGGAATCGGATTACTTCGCGAGTTATTTTAATTAGAACATACTCTCTCCCTTCAAAAACGGCCAAAAAGGGGGCGTGGTCCGAAAATATGGGCAAAGGCGCCGCGCTCAGGCACCTAGGGTTCAACCCTCAGAGTACTCTAGCCCCACACATATGAGAGCAGACTTGGTCTAGTTTTAGAATCCAAGGGAGCATTTCGGGAATCGGATTACTTCGCGAGTTATTTTAATTAGAACATACTCTCTCCCTTCAAAAACGGCCAAAAAGGAGGCGTGGTCCGAAAATTTGGGCAAAGGCGCCGCGCTCAGGCACCTAGGTTTCAACCCTCAAAGTACTCTAGCCCCACACATATGAGAGCAGACTTGGTCTAGTTTTAGAATCCAAGGGAGCATTTCGGGAATCGGATTACTTCGCGAGTTATTTTAATTAGAACATACTCTCTCCCTTCAAAAACGGCCAAAAAGGGGGCGTGGTCCGAAAATTTGGGCAAAGGCGCCGCGCTCAGGCACCTAGGTTTCAACCCTCAGAGTACTCTAGCCCCACACATATGAGAGCAGACTTGGTCTAGTTTTAGAATCCAAGGGAGCATTTCGGGAATCGGATTACCTCGCGAGTTATTTTAATTAGAACATACTCTCTCCCTTCAAAAACGGCCAAAAAGGGGGCGTGGTCCGAAAATTTGGGCAAAGGCGCCGCGCTCAGGCACCTAGGTTTCAACCCTCAGAGTACTCTAGCCCAACACATATGAGAGCAAACTTGGTCTAGTTTTAGAATCCAAGGGAGCATTTCGGGAATCGGATTACTTCGCGAGCTATTTTAATTAGAACATACTCTCTCCCTTCAAAAACGGCCAAAAAGGGGGCGTGGTCCGAAAATATGGGCAAAGGCGCCGCGCTGAGGCACCTAGGGTTCAACCCTCAGAGTACTCTAGCCCCACACATATGAGAGCAGACTTGGTCTAGTTTTAGAATCCAAGGGAGCATTTCGGGAATCGGATTACTTCGCGAGTTATTTTAATTAGAACATACTCTCTCCCTTCAAAAACGGCCAAAAAGGGGGCGTGGTCCGAAAATTTGGGCAAAGGCGCCGCGCTCAGGCACCTAGGTTTCAACCCTCAAAGTACTCTAGCCCCACACATATGAGAGCAGACTTGGTCTAGTTTTAGAATCCAAGGGAGCATTTCGGGAATCGGATTACTTCGCGAGTTATTTTAATTAGAACATACTCTCTCCCTTCAAAAACGGCCAAAAAGGGGGCGTGGTCCGAAAATTTGGGCAAAGGCGCCGCGCTCAGGCACCTAGGTTTCAACCCTCAAAGTACTCTAGCCCCACACATATGAGAGCAGACTTGGTCTAGTTTTAGAATCCAAGGGAGCATTTCGGGAATCGGATTACTTCGCGAGTTATTTTAATTAGAACATACTCTCTCCCATCAAAAAAGGCCAAAAAGGGGGCGTGGTCCGAAAATATGGGCAAAGGCGCCGCGCTGAGGCACCTAGGGTTCAAACCTCAGCGTACTCTAACCTCTCAAATATGATAGCAAACCTGGCGCCCAAAACTTTTGTCAAAGGGGCCGCGCTCTAGAACCAATATTGAACTGGGGCCCAAAGCCCTGAACGCTCTAGAACCAATATTGAACTGGATCCCAAGTAAATGCAGAAGATTATTTAAAAAAAAGAAGATTTCGATGAACGGGTTAGTTTACTAGTAATTTTATTGTAATAAAAGGGGGATTTAGAATAGCATTGCCTCCCTCGAGGTATTGCTGCCGTTAGCACGCACTGTGACTTTGAAGCGGGCCCTCTTGCACGCGCCAGAAACCGTACCGAGGCCAGTGGCCACTGTAGCCCGCAGTAACGCTCTGCTAAGATATGCATATTCCTTATCACGATAAAAACAAATTAGAAAATATTCATACTCCGGCTCTACTCACTATATAACTTAAATCATAGCCTCTTATATCGGATGTTTCTGCAAATAATTTAGAAAGTCTGAAATCTTGTGTAGTTAGGAAGATAATAAACTCCTTTCGGGGGGAACTAACTGAAGCCACAGCGGACATTGAAAATTGCATACAAAAAAACATACTAATTAGCAAACTAATTTTTTTCCCGATTGGCTATCTAATAAGTGAGATTAAAGGGGTGGTGCAGCGGTATTCAATTGAAATATTTTTCACTTTAGATTAGCTTACTGGCACAAGGGGGACTCATGAATACTCGCACTCAACGCCATTGTCTAAGAAACTTCCTTGTTATGGTGTAACTTCAAGGGTAAAAGCGAGCGTATTCTTTCAATCTCTCCTTCGCAAAACTTGACGACGTAGCTGGGGGATCGCAGTATCCCCCAGAGACGGTAGTTGAATGCGGCTCATAGATGGGACCCGATCACTGCGTCAGCACTTGATTTGGGCTCTATAGTCGATAGCTCGACAAGCATTCGGGTTATGGTCCATGTCCAATCGCTGCAAAGGCGACAATAGGCGAACCATAGCAATGTCTGGAACTCAACACTTGTCTCCTGCTTTGCCGACTCTAGCGCGTGGCTATGATCAACATTGGCGGCATATAATCGGCTCCAGATCGCGTGGCCGCTTGTTCTAGCTGGCAGTTGAGGGGGTCAACGCTGCTTGTTCTTCTTTATTTTTTCTGCGACGTTTATTACGTGCGGAGAAAAACGAGCGCATGTTTCATCGATCATAAACGTTAGGTATTCGTTCTGTGTGGTATTCACGGAAAGTACAAAAATTGTTGCGCCGACACTTTGAACGTTTGTTTTCTATTAGAGCCTTTGTGAGAGTCATTGAAAATCCCTAGATCAGGAAATTTGAGGACGCGTGGGAGGCGCGGGAGTTCGCTAAAGTTAGCACACGTTCAGCTTGCTCAAGGTCGGCGATGCGAAATCACGAATGGCTTTATTATCGCTTATATCCTCGCAGACAAATATACGCACACACAGAAACGCACACGTGCATACACACGCAGGCACACACACACACTCACATGCATATTCAAAGACGGGATTGTTGATGGACATACACACACGCAGATATCTGAGCGGAATCACGGAAAGACAAATAACCAAAACAAAACAAAATTAATCTTTTCACCATAAACTACAACATCCGTTAAATCCGCCCCCCACCCCCCCTCTCAGTGCAATAGTTTTGCACCCTCTCATAAACGTGACCTCGTCAATGCAGGATGGCAGGGATTCAACCCAATACATTTCTTGGTTACTACTCTCCCTTTGAGTTTTCTTTTTTTTTTTTTTTGCTATGTCTCTACCAATAAAGGTGTACTGACAGACTATATCTCTACACTTTTAATGTCGTAAATGCGGTCAAACCCTTTAGTAGATCGCGTTTTCAGGCCACACGATTTGTAGCGGGAGCTCGCGCTGCCACTTCGATGTATGCTCTGAAGGAGGCGCTGGGAACACCCGTACATACTCACAAACGCAGACGCACATACGCACGCACGCGGATGCCGGACGCCGGGCGCAGGTCCGTTCAAGAAAGAATGTAAGGAGTGTGTGTGTAAGGGGGGGGGGGGGGGTTACGAGGTCGCAGAGACTACATCAGTCGCTCTCTGTTTCTGGGGCAAGCGGTCATGTTCGCCTCCGGCCTCGCCAAGGTCAGGCCTTGAGCTTTTTTGAGCTGAGCCACCTGGTCTCGAACGAAACTAATCCTAAACACAAGGGCACAAGGAGAAAAAAACGTATTGTTAGGCAGCAGGGCGTGTACTCGAATAATGCACGTTGGACTCATCCCAAGCCGCGTATTTCGTCAACCCGTCATCACGTAAAATAATGAAAAAAGCAAATCTCAGGCATATACAGCCTGGGCGAAATGGATTGAAATCACTTCAGACTGACTCCATAAATTGGTTAACTTGTCGCGTTGGGATTTACTAGAGACGTGCTCGAAGCTGGTGTATTCAATAATTGAGAGTATATGGATGCATGAAATCTTCGGAGTCAAAAGAAAGAAAATAGAAACTGGGTTTGTCTATGAACAATTTATCGAGAAGCCTTTTATCTCAAAATCATAAGACCATCGTTGTGGGCTATTCTGGCGTTTACTACGATTGAAAAATTTGTCAAGTGGAAAGAAAATATTATTGACTTACCTTTTCTTCACTTCGTTTTGCTGAAACAAGCGCCACAATAAAACTTACTTTTGGTGCACCTGCAAAGTATAATGAAAACATAGTTTTTTAAATTTTTTTACTTACTCGGGTGATACAATCTTTACACAATTTTACCGAAAGCCTCAACCAACTTAAGGCATCTCTGTAGTAAATCCCAGCGCGATAGGTTAAGAAACCTATTTATGCGGTCAGTTTAAAGTGAGTTCAATCATTTTCGCCCATGCTGGATATACACCAACACAGAAGCCGAAGTGTGCTATGCGCGAGGCTCTCAACGCAAATAAACATTGCCGTTTTATTTTTTCTCTCCGAGCTCGAAAAATGTCATCAAATATGTTAGTGCGCACCTGCAGAGCCGTATATGTAGCTGTGCGCATCTGGGCACTACACTAACCGCTTATTCACCCTGGAAGCGGATCCGCGTTCGCAAAGCAGTTGCGAACGCGGTTGTATAAAGATCCAGTACAATTGCACGCGCACTCGATGACATCAAGTGAGCGTGCAATTTTACTGGATCTTTATTGGCGACGTGCGCGACCGAAAGCGTCGCTGTGGTCGGCCTTCCACGATTGGCCGAACGCTGACTATGACGTCGGAAAGGGGATTTATCATCGACGGAAATAAGAGGAATGAAAGAACTTCAATTTTGACGGTGTTGGCAGTGTTCCTTTGACAGCGCAATGATTTCAGGCTTCCACGATGCTTTTTACAAACACCATCGAACTTGTTGTTTGCAAGGTAATGACGTCACAAGGGGGAACCATAGGAGGGCGCCACCGAAACATCTCGCCGCTAATACGACCGCGTTTGCAACCACTTTGCGAACGCGGATCCGCTTCCAGTGGGAATGAGCGGTAAGGGATACAGTGTGACGCCCCACACAATACCCTTTCAGAGTAAAATTCGAAGATGCGCCGTGGCAGTGCCCTTCGCACTCTTTTTAGATTGTCGAGATCCAGAAAGCCATATCGCGTGGTTGTTCGAACGAGTTCGGGACCGCTTCAGTCCGGTTTCATAAATTAATACGCATTAAAATTGATATTGCTTTACGTAGATTACGCTGGCAACCACCACTGTAATTTTACGTTGTACTAGACGCTTTATTTCGCCACTCTCTGGTTTATGAACCGTCAATATCTGGCGTTCGATCATGCGCTTTTATTCAAATTTTCACAAAAAAACTCGCTACATCTTCAATGCAGTGCTGCGTTTGTGGTTGTGCATAGCCACATGACCACAGACTCAGAGTCAATCTTCACTAAATCATGGTTGAAAAGAATTGCCGAAGCACAATGAGACACGGGCCATGCTCTGTGATGAGTAAACGCAAGAACAAGCTACCGTTGAGGAGGCCAGCACGTGCAGTGCGTGTAACCATACTCCATCTCATGAGTTACGTGCAGCAGAGGCAAAAGCACAGACGCGAGGGCCTGGCTTTCATATTTGCTTTCCTTTCACGAGCACTCGCGAAGAGAAAGCAGATCTGAAAGCCACGTGCCCGCGCCAATGCCTTTGCGTTTGCTGCACACAACTCATGCTCCTTGATTCCTGGGGAATTGAGAAAAACGTGTGCACCACCTAGAAGACAAGGCTTACGCCCCCGTCTCATGGGTCATTGGTGATGGATCCAGGCAGCCCCATCTCCTTGCGTCAGAATGGTCGTTAGCGCGTCTTGCAGCGTTTCCAAGGAGCGCGACGCTATCACGCAGTGACGCCAAGACGGACGCGTGTGCCGCTTTGCGGTCGCTCTCGTCAAACGTGTTTGCCGCACGCGGCGGGTCGGAATCAACGTTATTTGAATAACGTTAACTAACGATAACGATAACTAGCTATGACCTCCAACGCACAGCTTTTATTGATTACGTCCATGCGCTTGATTGAGCAAATAGGCGCCTGGACGGCTCTACGACGACGCGAACCCAGGAGAAACTTCCTATCGTGAAGGCCGGACGCGCTTGCACGAATTACCGGAAAAACTGAGCTCGCAGCTCCATGACGTATCAAATGAAGACTAACTCTAAATTAATTATTACATTTTGCATGAGACAAGTTCGATCATATGCTAGTCCTAAGCAACGACCGGTAGTGTTCCCGTGTAATAACATAAAAAAAAAAATAAAAAAAAAAAACGAAAGGCAAATTTCGAATATGTTTAGGCGACTACCATGGGCCCCAATATATTGTTTTCATATAGCCGGTCGTAGCATTTCAATCTGGGTATCTGCCGTAGTAAAAGGTAGCTTAGAGCATGAAAACAGATATTTAACCTCGGAATTTCCAACCAGGCTCCAAAGGCGCTTTAATTTCAAAGGCGTGTGCATCGCGCAATTATGACGTAGTCATCTTCGACACCAATTTTGTCAGGTTTACGTAAATGCCTAGCCGTGAGAAATTCGTTTACACATACAAATTTCAATTTATTTGATATTGAAGTTCGAAAAAAAATGTAATATTTCGAATTTTTTTCTAACTGCAAAGTCGAAAATTTTAAAAGGTTTGATTTCAAGTTCCAAGTCTGAATTTCACGAATGAAAATCGAATTCTGCACGAACTAAGTTTTCATGAATTCATCTAGAAAGTTAGCGAAATGTGTTCCCAATTTTACTAAAAACGTTGCCCAGATTATTATAAGCTTACATCAGCTCACTCGCGCCCTCCACGTTGTGTTATAAAATACTCATTCCTTCTCAGTGCTGTGGTACTGACGGTATTATCTGTATTGCTCGTTATTTTTCGAAACTTATGAAACAAGCGTTGAACTGGTTGAGCGGTTCATCGAAAAAACCCGACGCGGTCGGGTGAACGTACTTCCTACTTGCGAACTAATAGCAATCTGTTGAAACGTCGCCTAAATGCAACGCTGGCATAAGACAACTAAATATGCGGTACAACGCAGTCACATGAAGGCATCCAGGCTTCTCAAATATTTTCAGTTGCACTGGGCGTTTATTTTCGGCAGGATGACCCGTGGGATGGAGAAAACATTGAACACAGGCACAGCACTCTACACTACTCAGGGTATAGGAGGCAACCAGGCTCCATTAGGGATCCCCAGGACTAATACAACTGATCAGGTCACGATCGGTTGTTCTCGACCAAACCATAATGCCGCTCCCTGAAACTTTTCTTATTCGACGAATGGAAGTATTGGACGCCCTAAAATGTAGCCGGTCACTAATGATAATGAAGTAAGCGCCGGTTCAGCGTTCACTGCAGCGCATCGGTGACACTCTCCGCGCGCGTCTTCCCTTGACGCGAGGGAATCGAGGGACTCGCGTTAAAAAACAACTAATGCTACGAAGGACGCTCCCAGCGAAGCGCCCCGGTTGAATTTTGAGCATGCAGATAAAGGATCTGTTGGCCTACAGGTTACCTCGGGGCAACCTACGGAGTTGTGCGCGCGAGAGGCTCTGCGCGGAAGTCAAAAGAAGAAGGTGCGGGGTACGAGGCCACCCTAAAGTGATGAATCGGCGCTTTACAAGCATTGGGGAGGAAGTGGCCGAGTGGGCTAACGCGTATCAGCTCGGAGCGTGGAGCGAAAGCTCGCGCTGGGAACCTCCTGGGTTCGAGTCCCCGCCACCCCCGCCCGTTTCGATCTGGATGAGTTTCGTACCGGCACGCGTTCGTGTGATGACCACTGCGTGATGCACGTTAAAAACCCCAGGTTAGCGGTTGTACCGCACTGGCCAAATTTCTCATCTACAGCTAAGAGACCGATTACCCGTTGAGGCGCATCTCCATCAAGGCTGTATAAACATAAAGAGCAAACCAATTTTTTACAAGCATTTCGTTAGTGGCAGGATCAGTTAACGGTAAGAATCTGAGTGCAATTTCAACTTCACTTCATACATTGACACCTCGCATTATTGATATTTGTTGCCTCGAACGTGTACGTTCGAGCAACAGTTCGCCCCTATATATAGTGGTGAACTGGGTTGGAACTTTCTCGAACTTTTGTTTAAAAGTTCGAAGTTCGTTGAACTTTTGAATTTAGCAGGGTCGAAAGTTCGAAAATCGTCGAATTTCTGAGCGTAGTAAATTCAAAACTGTCGAATTTAATAGCGCGAAAAATTGGAAGGTTGAAAACAATCGGAAACCTCAGCGCAAAAAAAGCCTTTGCAATCCTCTCGAAGCTTCGCAAAAAGTTCACGGAATCTCTAGTTCTAATGTCGCATACATGATGTGCTCGGATCACCGCCGCCGAAGCAAAATGGCCGTTCAGCCCGTCATTAGCCCTCACAAGTCGTAACAAATATTTTCACGCGAAGGCCTTGATGATACCACGTGGAAGAGTTTATTTACTCTGCGTATGAACTTGTAAATCGAACAGGAAATGTGCCTTCAATATAAGCGGTGAAAAATGCGCATATTATTTGTTTTTCTCGTCATTTTGTTACCTTAAGTAAATGCCTACTGATATAATATTTAGTGTGCCATCATCCATGGCACGTCTTGTGTTTAGCTTGAGTTTCTTTTTGTTCCGATCGGCTCAGTGACGTTCATGCTCAGTGTCGTTCTCCTGAACTCAACATGGAGGGTTCGAACCGCGGGCGACCCTTTGCCAAGCAGTTTTGTGAGCGTCGCTCACAGCCTCGGTATCCTTGCAACTTATAAGGTCCTCATATCTTGTCTTTTGTTGTTGTTATTTCTTTATTTTTTTTAATAAATATGTATTTCCGGGCGTTACATTGTTACATCGTGATAAAAATCGGTGGTGGGAAGAAAGACAATGAATAAAAATAAAATGTACTTGGCGCACTCATTGTGAAATTAATAGTTTGTGCGCCTAAACACCGCTCCAAGAAGTTCACATCAAATCTATATGCATTGAAATGACTAAATACACGTCCTACACACACAGCGAAAAAGTACACCCCTGGACGTGTAAACCGTTGTCCCAGGGCGGACTCCCCAAATGGTGCTCGTTTTACACGCGAGGCTCGGTGTATTTCGTTTGCACCCGAGGTCTCGTGTAAAATGAACATCTTTGAACGTGTACTTCGTTCTGCGATCACACGTCTAGGGGTGTTTTTTTACAATGGCGGCCGTTTGACGCAAGACGGGTTCTACGAGCGAGGCCCAGCGCTTTACACGGCTTTTCGCCGCAGCGAAAGCGTAGTTTGCACGTGTTCGTTCGTAATCGTCCATACGTGCTAAACTACCGCAAGCATTCACCCCCAAGCGCCGACGCCGTATCCATTACGGCGATTACGCGACAGTGGGAGCGACCATCGACTGCATCCAGCAGCGTGCTTCCCCATCGAGCAGGTCTCGCTCGCGTGGCGGTTCAGCCGATCGCAGAGGCCTCAAGCCGGTTGCATTGTCACCGACGCCGGGTAATTTCCACAGCAGTTATCTTTTCGCGACCACAGACATGAACTTTATTGAAAAAGCCCGTTTGCCGCGAGTGACGACGAATAGCTCCGACACCGACCCGACCCGACCCTACCCGACCGGCGTTACCGACGTCCCGCTCACCTCTTTACCGCGAGCAAAGTTGTACGCGACGTTTCGACGTATCCACTCATATCTCGTGTGTACGCAATTTTGCGGCTTTCCGGGTATGAATCGGCTACCGAAACGGCCAGCGAACGAAGACGAACTGAACGCCGGCGCTATGCGCCATTTAAACACGCGGTTACTTTTCTACTAGACTGTAGCTATGTGGTGGATGTGGTGTGGTTCCTTACACATAAATGGACTACGTACAAACAAAGCTAAAATAAAATTGGGCGGCTGCTTGCGCCACCTAGTGAGTATGCGGAAAACTACAAAAATGAAAGATATTTTGGCATTTGTGGAAGTGACACGCTCGAACACGGACGGCAGCATACCAACACACACATCACTGCACATACCACAAGATCAACATACAAGCATCTACATACACAAACAACGAACAGAGGCACTAACAACCCGACACTCCTACTCAATTGAAACAGAAACCCGCTCGGTATATATAGCAGACTTTTTGTTTCAGACGAAGGTCCGGTGACACCCCCCGTATTTTATATGAACGTAACGATATTACACAATTATTACTTATATAGTACGGCGACATAAATATAATTTGGGAAGGTACACATTTCTCTTAGTCTAGATTATAGCTAAAAGACACCCTATATTTAAAAAAAAATGTTTCGAGCTAGCCAAAATGTAGCAAAATCTGGTTTCGTTTTCGGAAGTTCGAGCGCTCAAGGCTGGAATGCGCTAGCGAAGTGTGTGCTTGCTTCTGTCAAACTATAATCCATTGTATGACGCTCTCAAAGCTGCTGGCTGCAGCCCCCGTCTTGGTTTAGGGTTTGATTTACACGCGCTCCCGTCGAAAGGAAATTATGCGCGCTCGAGTCGATATTATTGACAGCGTGAAGTATAAACCGAATGTAAACGATTTTGCGAGCGACGAGAACAGCGACGGCGACCCGCTTCGCTGACGCTCGGTCACTCGCGCGACGACGCAAGCCGCATGAAAGCGGAACGATGTTTTCTAGAAATCCAAAAACCGAGTGACGCGACGAGCGATAGTAAGAAATCTTCGTAATACGTCGCTGACTCGTCGCTGTCGCCGACGCTCGCTAAATCGCTTTATGCAGTTCAGCCTTTTTACTCACGCTAGTGCCGACCTGCATTACCCGCTGAGCCCAAGCAAGCGATAAGGATATTCAAATATGTCACAACAGTGGCGTGCATGTATTCGCTAAGAAAACATATATCTCAAATTCCTGCAGTTTGACGTCGGGATCCGTTACTTGTTCTGCTGTCACCTTGGCGAAACGGTCACTAAAGAGAAACTAGTCAGTTTGTTTTATCAGAAATTATAAAAACCTTATCTAGCCACTGTTATGCACAAAAGCACTCTGGAATTTCATATAAATAGTTTAGAATAAACCGAACACAATCGGTAACTTAATTTTCCAAGCATAATAATAATGAAAAATCTTAGAAAACAATGTATTTTTAAGGTGTTTCAAATAAAAAAAAACTGAAAAAGGAGCCTTATTTCAGCTGCACTATCACGTAAATACTTTGGGAAAAAAATATCTATTGAGGAGTAGGTTTTGCAATCTCTAATTTGCTTCTTTCAACTTTTCAGTTACTTTATGCGTACTTGCAGATTGTATCCTGACAAATCTAGACAAAATTGTATAAAAAGTAACAGTCTATATAAAATTTATAGCTTAATTAAATTCACATTTGTTTGATAATGTTCAATCTTAAATATGAGTTTTAAATTTCACATCTATTATTACAAATGATTGAATTACATGCTGCTTGATGCATGCTGTGCCGCCCCCCCCCCCCCCCCCCCTTTTAAATATATATAACCTGTATATTTGCTGGTTAGTTGTTGTAAACCTCTTAATGTCGTGTTATTTGTTTGTTGTTGTAGGTGTGTGAATGCATATGTTGTACCCCACTCCTACTTGGGCCTTCAATGGCCAGTAGTATCCTCTAAATAAAATTAAAAAAAACAAGTGAGCAGTAAAAATCTGGAAGACAAAAGTAAACACAGAGCCGTGCAAAAAGGCATTCAGTATATAAAACAGATACAGATATGGGCCTCTGGCGGTCCATCGGTTCAGCCTCCACACCGCCTAAAGACAGCAGTGTTGCAATATTACGAACCAGCGCACAGGTAGACAGTTACCAAAAATCCAAACACAAAAAACTCACATCAGCGCTGTGCGAGTGTATATTTTTGTGTATTTGGATTTTGAGTAACTGGTCTACCTGTGCGCTGGTTCGTAATTATGCCGTACCAACTCGCCCAATCTGCCGTATTAATAGTGTTGCAAAATACTTAGATCAACTATAATGCTAATGACTGCAGTGTATAAAAACAAGCTACTCGTCGGAACGAGCTTGACGGTACGAGAATAAAGAGAATGTTTTCACAGTTAAACTCAGAGTCTGTTGCACCGTCTCTTCCGTCCTCAAGATCGAAAGTGCTACAGATTGGTGACCTGGACATGATGATTGACTCCGAGCACCTGCTATCCAGGGGAATGTTCTTCGTGGCCAAGAGCACGGCAATGGCTCTGCCTTTTCGGACGAAAATGCAGTAGGCACATATTCAACTTTCTCAGCCTCCACATCTGCAGCGCCTCCGCAACCACCTCTGCTCTGTCACATCTAGCACCGGCATCTCCCAGCAATGGGCTGTGACCACCTTGCTTGCCCCACCGGCTTGGCAAGTGAATATTCATCGACATCTTCACACTGTTCAAAAGGCATGTTGCTAGCCGACCAGGGTCTCCTCATCGTTGCCATGTCAGGCATTCGCTCTCAGTTCGGTTCCTCATCTTAGGGGATGTTGCATCGGCCCCGCAGTCGGCCGGCATCCCCCTTTCAGTCCGAGGCTGTACACTCCAAACTGATCGAGCCGGACTGAAAGCACGACAGGGTCGATTTCCCCCGTCTGCTGCCTCATTTCCTGACCTCGGCGTCAACTACCATACACGGCTTCCAAACGCTCTCTTTCCTGCTATCTAGTATGTCATCCTGCTTGCGGTACATGTCAACAGCAACGACACCTCTCTGGAGCCGCAATCACTTCAACAAAATCGTGCCATTCCTCACAGTGCAGAGCTGAGGGCGATGGCTCTGCGGCAGTCTATCGGTTCAGCCTTGGCATCGCCAAAGATGACAGTGCTACTCATACTCGTCACCACGAGCTCAACGACATGAGAATAAACAGAATGTTTTTATTGCTCGGAGTCGGTCGCAGCATCTTTTCCGTCCACAACATTGTATACTCTATAGGTAGTAAGCAAGAGACACACTTCAGATGAAAAGAACAAATGCTCAGATCACACATGCCACGGGTGTCCAAAATTATCCATCATGTTGAATATTGTTTTGATTTTTTTAATTCTAACAGAAGACAAACATGATTATCGCGCAATCAAAATGAATACTTACAAAACACCTAAGTCGCAGTGTAAGTGCTCATCGCTGAGCTGCGGCTGTGGCATATATGTATTTATTTAAAAGTGCACCGATGATAAAACCTTCAGGTTTGGCAACAATACCGAGATTACAACGGTTGTTGTCCATTATAAAATACAAAAGAAATAAAAAATACCGGAAACAATGCAAGGTACAAATCTACACAACAGGCTTCCAAATTCAACTACTTCGTCGTACTGGAGTTTGTTACAGTAATAACAGCTTTGGATGGGCTGTGAGGACAGCATTCACACTGAACTGGGTGCCTTGGTGACTATCACCAGTGTTGAGGAGTTGCCACTCCAGAGTTGGAATGATTCCGCACTTCCACAACCCTGGAATCGAATGCAAATAAAATGGTGGCAGCACTGGAATGGAATGGGAATGAAATTAGTAGTTACATTTTGCCCAGAATAGAGTAGGAATGGAATAGGCTTTGTTCTAATGCGAGCTGCTTAGATGCCGTCAAAGGGGCTTTCGAAACGGCATTATATACTTAGGTAACTGACGGTTTGGTTATCTGACTGCTTATGTTCCTTCGAGGATGAAAGTGGCAACCCCAGTGAAGCAACCCAAACTGTAGAGTTGTAGGCTGACAAGGGCAATTTACTCGATCTTAATCCAGGGTAAGGGTTTTGTACCTCAGCGTTCCAAAAACTACCCGTGCCCAGCACTTTTCAATCTCTGTTGTCACGTGACACGATCCACCGCAGTAACTCGGATCTATTTGGGTAAGATTTGGAACACAGCCGAAGTGTCGTTCCTGGTGCTGCGAGATGCAACCATAAGGCTGTTGGGACCATGTGTGATTACAGCACCAGTTGCAGGCCACCAGGCAGGGACAATGTCACACTGCCCGCACTTCGTTAATACACGTGACTCCTCACTTATTATGTATCTCGTAAAAGTGGAGGACATATATTCTTTTGTGGAAAAGATGGGCGACTTAGTTTTCCTCTCTGTTACGAGGCTTTTACACCTGGTGGTGCGATCAATATCTGCAGTGCCCCCATACCAATTGCCACTAGTGCTATGTGCGACCAAAGCTCAACTTAGTAAAATCAATGATTGCGGGTAGGGTTTTGAATTTTGCAATTGTCTACGCATTTCACAACGCCAGCTTTACGCCGACGTTATTTTCCGGTAACTTAGTACTAGCTGTCAAGTGCCATTTTCACAATTGGGAGGGATTGAGAGGAATGGAATGCAGCAGTTCAGCCATTCCAGGAGTGGGAATGGGCCCAGTTTTTCCTTTCCAGGAGTTCAAAGGAACGGAATTAGTATTAGAAAATTCCAATTCTCTGCAATGGAGTTGGGTGGAATGGGGAATCTTTTGTTTGTTTGCACGCCTAGAATGTTTGAGATGACTCGAGAATCTTGTTTGTTCGAGCTCGGAACCTTCTAGATACCTACAGGCTTACAAAAAGAGCTTCGCATGGCTGCTCGAGTCAGTCGTCCTTTTGTCGCTGTCAAAGTATGTGCGGTCTTTGTTACTTTATGTTTCTCGGCACAAGTTTGCTGCATTTAACATTGATCTGAAGTTTTATTAATCAAGTTTGTTTTTGTTCATGACATATTGGTGGATGTGCAGGGTAACACAGTCTATGCCCATAAAGCGTACCATCTGTGAACACGATAACTCTGAAGACGACGATCGTGAAGGCGACGTCCTTGAAATCATCCGAGGACGACTCCAACTCAGACACCAACGACGACCTCAACTATGGCCTCGGAAGCGACCCGGACAATGAACTTGACAAAGCCCCTGGCTACTACACTTAGACGAAAACATCATGACGACTTCTACGCTGATGATGAAACGGACGACAACTCCGAAGACCAAACCCGGCTACAATGTCAACAACCAACCTGACAACGGCCTCGATGACAAACAGTCTTCAACTGTGGTGACGAGACTGATGACGACACTGATCCCTGGCGAAGACTCAAACAATTTCATAAAAGACGATCCCGACTACGGCTTTGACAGTTATCCAAGGACAATCCGGACGATGACTTTAAAGGGCAACTCCGGCCAAAACTCGAAATTAAAGAAATTACTGGTATCGCTGTAGTGACACAAAATACGACCCCAGCCAAAATATTACGTCCGTGGGATGCCACATTCTCAACTAATGCCGATAATAAAAATGTGACCCGCCGCGAGCCGCTGCACCTTAGCGGTCGGCTAGCGGGTTGCCGATCACTAAAGCAACATTGGGCCGTGACGTCAGTATCGTTCTTTTTTTCCTCCAAGCGTTACGCGGAGTGCACTTCTTTAAGCCGCTACCACCGCTACTTGGAATTGTGATTGTCATGTTTAGCCATTGCTTTTATCTGTAGCCCGTGTAGCTTCGGTATAGCCTTTTGTTTATTTGCTTGTGAGGACTCAAAGACTGGTTTTAGCGAGCAACTCGTAGCGCCCAAGACTGCCCAGCTGTTCCTCGAAGGATGCCGAGTAGAACTTGTAGTGCTGTGGGCTGCTGAAACAACCCGCTGCACAACCCGGAGGTGCTTTTTCACAAGTTTCCAACGTACCAGAAATTGAAGAAGGTGTGGGTAAACGCTGTTCGACGAGTGGACTTTGGCTTTTACACGCCCAAGGAAAAAAGAATGCAAAAACAGACATGTACAGCCCTAACGCAGCAGCCCGTGCCGGAAAGCCTCAAAGCTTCGTGTCTGTGACTGACCCGCAGCGCGAAAGCGAGAGGGCCCCCAGTACTGTACTTCACTGGCAGCGCGTCGTACAGCAACGCCGCTCCATCCACGGAGCCCCGATGACAATTTAGGCCTAGCGACAGAGTACGGAAGACTGCACACACGGCGACAGCCGCTGAGTACGGTACTGAACGAGTTCACTCGTTTTCCAGTCGCTACCTTTTGGGTATACTAGCGACAAGTACGGCATGGCACACGCACGGCGGCAGCGGCCGCCGAGTACGGCACTGTACGAGCTTACGGGTTTTCCAGTCACTAGCTTTTGGGTATACGCACTAACTCTTCCTACATGTGCTGGATATCTACCACATATACAGAATTAAAATAAAATCAGCTTACCTCCTACCTTTAGATGGCTAGCGCAACAGAAGTAGCTGCTGATCAACCTGCGTACTCGTTGAACGAGAACGATCCTGACGTCACGTTCACATAGCGGCTGATTTCTAGTGCTGCCAGGGCCTCGAGCGGCTAGTTTCGGTTTTGTTGGCCGTGCCCCAAACAAAACTTTGAGGCGTCCACATCTTTAAAACTACGCACAATAACGAAGAAAAAATTACACCTTGCAATTCAGGGACGCTTACTGCACTAAAAACAGTCATAATCCCAAAATTGAAAGTATGGTCCGGAGTTGCCCTTTAACGACAACCACGACTACAAACTTGACGGCGACCTTGATGATGAACCCGATGACAATACCTACAGCAAGTGTGGTATCTGTCACGAAGACGAACAGGACGACGACGCCTGGTATGTCACTCAACAAACGGAGGAAGTTTGCCAGCTTGGTCGCATTTTGATGCAAGCCATAACTTCCTGACGATGACTGCTACAATCTTTGTCACCACGACGCCCAGTTTCAGCCTGGCTACCCACTGTGAATCTAAACACCAATTCATCATCGCAGCAAGGAACTGTTAAAGTGGTGCTTCGACCTCGAGGTTATTCGCTACATGAGACCCAAGTTGTAAGTCGTTGGCCAATGGCACATCAACATTGTCACGCTGCCCTCTGCGACCCGTAGGCGATTCACGTCTTCCGACTCAACTGAACTAGGTATGCTCGGTAGGACTGTGAAAATCTGCTATTTACGAGACTCTGTATTTTGACCTAGTCTTGTTTAAGCTGTTAATTTAATTTTGTGTTGCATAAAGACGATGAGTCTTTCACAAGAGGGGAGTAATGCCACGTGTAAATAGCCGAGTCAGCAGCGTGATCGACTCGCATGCCGCTGACCCCGCCAGCGCACGTCCTTCTTTCTTTTGTTGGCGTGACTGGAATGATGATACGACTCTAAATTTTTTTTGTTCGAGCTCAGAAACTTCTAGATACCCACGCGCTTACAAAAGTACCTTCGCTTGGCTGCTTGAGGCAGTTGTCCTTTCGACACCATCAAAAGTCTTTGTTAATTTATGTTTCTCAGCACAAGTTCGGCGCATTACACACTGATTTTAAGTTTAATAAAGAAGTATGTTTTTATTCGTGACAATATTTAGATGAATTTTGAGAATTCAATCTTCTGATATTTCAAACTAAAGTGTGTGGCTTCCAGCTCCCGTTTGCTCAAGCGCTAACCGCGGCTAAAGTTAACCGCAGTACCTAGGAGAGGGATTTTGAAATCACGTGACTGGCTCGGCAGGAATGCAGGGAAACTTGGCGGTGCCCCGGTGAGTGAGCGCCGCTCGCTTTGAAACTAATATGTCGTTGTAGCTGCAATATTGGGCGCGTTAGTCAGCAATGAATGGTGCCAGAGGCTTTCGCTTTGCCTTACCTCATTTAAATCGCAAAGCATGAGCATATGACCTCGCCGCATTTTTTAGATAGTGTTTCGATTCTGGCCATTCCTAAGCCTAAATGAACGCGATAAATGTTAGCATGGCAATGTCTTTGGAAAGTGGATTGCCTTGACTCAATCGGCCGGGTATTAATAGCACATAAAAGCAGACAGCATCCCAATAGACCATATTAGACCTTTCTCTAAATTTCCCAAGCACCGAGGTGCATGCTACAAGTGTAGTTACACGCGTTGCACGTGCTGGCGTCTGAAGTAGTAACTGTTCTAAAGCAAAAAGTCTAAAACAAATTTTGTCTTGCACATGCGTTGGTCAAATATTTATTATGATTATTTACTTCGAATCTTTTATAAGAGGAAGGCCAGTGCGCGCGGACCGCAGAATTATACTTCCAGCGTTCTTCTCATTGCTTGGGTAATTTAGAAAAAGGTCTATAGGGATGCTGTTTGCTTTTGTGTGCAATCAATACCCGACCGATAGAGTCAAGACAATCCGCTTTCCAAAGATGTTGCTAAGCCGACAATTACCACATTCATTTAGGCTTAGGAATGGCCAGAGTCGAAAGACTATCTAAAAAATGCGGCAAGAGCCTTGCTCATGCTTTGTGATGAAGTGAGGTAAGGCAAAGCGAAAGCCTCCTGCACCATTCGTTGCTGACTAACGCGCCCGGTATTGCAGCTACAACGACATATTAGTTCCAAAGCGTGCGGTCACCGGGGCACCGCCACGCTTCCCCGCATCCCTACTGAGCCAGTCACGTGATTTGAAAATCCCTCTCCTAGGTACTGCGGCTAACTTCAGCCGCGGTTAGCGCTTCGAGCAAACAGGCCCTGGAGTTTGAAATAATGAGAGTCGACTGTAAAACACCATTTTTGCTACCCCAAGTAGCAATTTATTTTAGTTTAATTTCTGGAATCTTTTATTCAGACCGAACACTTCTTTTTCAACAAGCTTGTCGGCATAAAATTTAGACTATTTTTTATAGCCTAAACGTAGCAAGCGTTCAAAACAAATACAACCTAGTGCATCAGATACACAGAAAACACAATATTAGCAAATGCTACTTTTATTGAACACATCTGGAGTTTCTGTTGGATACATACAGCGCTGTGAAGAAGTACACCATTCTTATATGAAAATAAGCTTCCCACCAGTGAAATTTCTCAAGTTGGACAGCCTTGTTGTAAGTCAGGCATGTTAAAGAGAACCCTGCCCAAGTTTTCATAGACACTCTTACAAAGTTGTTTCATCCGTACAATAGCGACTTCAAGGTATATGTGTAGAAACTTCCCAAAGTGCAAACATTATGTGAAGAAACTGCATTTCAAAGTTGACGTCCTCGCAACCCCCCCCTATCGGTAGCTGCTCTACCGGCAACAATGAAAAGAACTATAGAAAGACCGCTGAGGCCACATAACGTAAGACATGGTGTCCAAGATTCGCCATGGACAGCATTGTTGGTAGTTGGACTTGTTTGTGCTCACTCTTTTACCCAGTCTGTCGATTGACAGCCATTTAGAGTGCATGATAGGAACTATTTGTGCTGTAGACATAAAAACATGTACATGTTGCCCCCCCCCCCCCCCCCCCCCTCCTTTGAATCTGGCAGGCGAGACCACTCGAAAATGTTTGAGAGTAGCTGTGTAGAACTGACATGTTCTAACATTCTGATGACACAATCATTCATATTAAAAGGTATGCTTAACCGAAATTCGAAGCTTGCAAAACAACACTGGGGCGGTAGGCGGGACGCTGCAAAACCCCCAAAACATCACACATAGAGCATTATTTCTAACGGATGGCCGTATTTTTGGAAACATGTGGGATTCAACAAGGCCGACGAGACATGTGATGTCGCGATTCTCATTCCCTCTCCTCTAGGCTTCATCCCCTTAAGCAGGTGAACCGAAGCGGGAATGAAAGAAGCGAGGCCGCTTCCCCTCATTCTAAAGTGTACCAGGAGAAGTATGATGTCACATTTCTTGTTTGATTGTGCCCTTTCCTTTCCAAGAATACGGCCATCCGTTTGAGATATTAATGTATGAGTGATGTTTCGGAGTTTGTAGAGCTCCCATTCAAAGCTTCCGCGGCCTTATTTTATGAAATCCCAATTTTGGTCCAGCATCTTTTTAAACAAGCTTTTTCAAATATTAGCATAATGAACATACAATTGGACAACTTGCTAACTCACAACAGCATCCTCCCGATGATGCCGTACAAAGGTTCTGTCACACGCACCAACCGAGGTGATTGCTGCAAGTCCATCCACCCTCAACTTTTAGTCACCTTTGAGACTGAAGAACTGCTGTATGAGGCCCGTCCAGCCACTGCGCACACAAAGAGAAACACGGGAAATAACACTCAGTGACAAGCAAAGTCTCTGGGCGGAAAGCCCTCCATGACAAATGAGCACTGTTGGGTTACGGCAACGGCGTAATACACAGGTTCTGCTTCTTGGATGCCTTCACCGCTGCGGTGGGTGGTCATGGCTAGTCGTAGCAGATAGTGTCACGTTTGTTGCTCATACCAAAACACCAAAGCCGTGTAGTATTCTTGTTGCCGAAGTTCATGAGCCTACGTTCCCGGTCTACACACACTACACAAAGCCAGCCACGAGCAAAGCTAGCTAACCCCGTTTCTGCCTCGGCTCTTCAAACCAGGGCCCCTCAGTGCACAAGCATGACACTTGCTAGGCTGCTCTGCCTGTACCAAGTGGCACGCGCCCGCATGTTCCCTCTCATAATTCTTCTGACTGTACGTGCCCCGTATTGTACACGGCCACACTGTGCACATGGCGAAAGTTCCCTTTTGAAAGTGCTCCACGGTCGGCTTACAATGCTGCGAACACGTAGCACATGACCACTAGAGGTGACGACACTTGGGACACTTGCCATCCGTCGTTGTGGCGCAAAGTCGCTTTCTCAGTCGTCCTCACAAGGGGCAAGGAAAGGCAGGCACTGCATAAAAAATCGAAACATATAACACTGGCTGTGGCAAACTAGTTTCAAAGATGATACAGTCATGTCTTCTTAATATGGACACCTCCGTACTATAAAAAGATTTTTTTTCTATAATGTAAGGTGTTTATATGAGAAAATTAAATTTAAAACAAAAATTGGATAACAAGCATAACCAAACAAACAGTTTATTCAGCTAAAAGATAATGAGATGTGAGTTTGCTCTATCGCTTTAGAGCCGTTTAACATGTAGCACTACTGTCGTTTACAAGAACAGATACCCAGGCTGTAAAGTGATGATCGGCTGAATAGCAAAAGATGTTGCACTGTATGCACAAGCCGGATGTAATTGACACTTAGCTGCCGGCAGTTAAGTTCCTATAATCTTATGATCGCAGACGGGAATTACATCTGGTGCCTACGGCTGGAATAATGTCTCGCTTCGTAATAGAAAAAGCACAAAAAAAACACAGGATGGAGAAACCGGGTGTCACAAATTCAGGCTTCTCTTCATTTTTTTAAATACTTTTATGATATTTTTTTTGGACCACTTTAAGTATTGGTACGGTCAAAAAGGGGGAGTGTGGTGCCACTTTTAATCTCAGTTCGTCCCGTCGTAGTTCCTTTCTAAGTCCCCAACGAATTTGCTCGTTTGCGGAATGGGTTTTTGTTAACGGGCGACGTAGATCATCCCAGGTCACAGTTTGTGGCTTTGACCTCGCGGACGGAGGGGTGCGTATGCTGGCTCGCGTATGGTGCCGATTTGACATGCAGGGGCGCCGCCGGGATACAAAGATGTTTACGCTGGCTAGCGCGCTTTTTGAAGGCGGCGGCTTTGCTCAGTCTGCCGCCTGTCGTGTTCTATGTATCGGCGATAATTGATGTTTTTGGACTCGTACGGGGGAATAGATGGGCACATATGTTTGGTTGTCTGAAAAATGTAATAGGTTTTGCCATTTGCGTCGTTGCTGTGTAGCTTTGTTTTTCTTGAAAGTTGACTGACCCGAAAAGCGGGGAAACGGGAGGTTGGTCGGTAGACGAGCCTATAAAAGGGGGTTCGGGAACAAAGAAGGTAGTCCAACCCCAGAGCTGGCCGGGTCGCTACTCAACGCGGTTACTCCCTGCAGATGAGTCTTGGAACGTGTAATTTTTGGCTTCTGCCCTGCCTGTCGGACAAGTGTTTGAGTTTGTTGTGCTGAAGCGTGTGTGGCTGTGTGGTGCGCGGTGTCGACCTCATCAAGCCTCTAATTGGACCGCTGGACTTCGAGACGCCGTTCTTCGGCCGACAACTCCAGACTACGGACTGCTCTGGACTCGGCACCTACCGGAAAGCTAAGCCTGGTTTTCTAGGACTTGTCTACTGCATTCTCTGGCTCTGAAGTACGAATTGTTGAATGTTGGGAAGATTTTTACGCAGTGCTACTTTCTGTCGCGACTGTTTTGGGGGATTATCCCATGTGGGTAGCGGTAACGTTTGAGCTTCATCTCGGTTTGCTCTCGTTGTTAGTGTCGGGTTTTCGTCACTGTTTTGTTGGCTTATTCCGGTTTTATGAGCGTCGCGTCTTTTTAGTATCAGTTTCTGGCTCGCAGGGCTCCATAGCTTTGAGCTGGAGTGTGGTTTGTGTTGAGTGCTCTATTGCCGTGTACAGCTTAGTTTTTCACTTTATTAAATCTAATCTTTTGTTTGCTTATCCTCCCTGTGTCATCATCTTTCTCTACTGATTATACACCAGGCGTGGACCTAGCGCTAGTCAATGGTCGAACTTAGCTCTCTTGTTCTTTTCCCGTAATTTCTCGTTTATTCTCAGAGTGGATCATTTAATTATTTTTATTAATTTGAACCCCACTCCGTGACACCGAAACAGATGGGAAAGCACCACAACGTATTAAACTCGTCGAACATTAAATGTTCTTGAATTATACCTCACCCATGCTTGCTACGTGATGAAGCCCAAAGGTTAGTTCAATGCCAATCAATATTAAATGTGTTTAGACGGGCATCTGCTGCCCGATCATGGCCTTTATTGCAAAGCACTGTTCACACATTTGCGAGTCCTGCAGTGCCTTGTGGAATGGTGGGCGATACTTGCCGTTCCGCAAGGCACTGCAAGACAGATCAGGCTCAACTTTTGAATGCCAACGTGCTTACGGAATGCTGCAGCAAACCAATCATTCGCCGAGGGAAAAAGAAAGAAAGCTGCATGCCTCCGTGTGCTCATTGCCAGTGTTTTCTGCTCTGCTACGTACCCTGCTTGTGTGCTGTGATTTGCAAGCCAGCGTGGGATATATTTCCTTGATTTGTTTGTCTGTTCAGCTGTGCGAGGTTGTGATTGAAACAACCAAGAAGTATAGACCCCCATTCTTCTCATCAAGCTAAGGCTTCGCTCATCCGAACCGGGGACGATGACTGCTGTTGTTTACACGATTTTCGACAGCTATGTGGAGTGGCTTTGTGTTTAAAATTGCAATCCTAAGTGCGAAAAGAAGTTACCGCAGACTATATTGTTAAAGGTTGATTTCAACTGGCAGGCTCTGGCTACAACCCCCTTAATATTCATTCAACATTTTTTGCATTTCTACTTACCCGTGATCGCTTCATTTGCCAAACACGTTAGTGGCCGGTCACCTTACCAATGAAACTAATGTGCTGGTGTCTCCGGCGAAGAATTCCCTCAGGGCTACATGCAATGCACAACCCAGTTTGTAGCCCGTTGTGACTGAAAGCTTTCACACTGGGGAAACGTTGTTGTCACAAACGCAGTCAAAGAATGCGATAGGATTGAGGGAACAGGGGGATTGTCCAAGTTGACTGACTGCATGAGCATATGTTTCTATCGCCACCGTGTTTCCTCCACGCAGGCGACGGAGAAAACGATATAGAGACTCCTCGCGCTTGCCAATGCCAAGTTTCTCTAAAATGTCGAAATACGAGACACCCAGCAGCGAAGTGTCGATATTGCCGGAGAGAGCGGCGGGACAACGATCAGCGCAGGATCGCGGCTTCGCCACTCTTATGCGACGGTGTCTTCGGTTTCCGCTCTCTGCAGCTTCCACCGGGACGCTAGCCGTGCCTAATTGTGCTAGCTTTGAGCACCACAGTTCATAGGGTTCACAGCGCCCGAGCGAAAGCTCGCGCAAAAGAACCGGCGAGCAGTCGAGTCGTTTCCAATCGACGGGGTGGCTAAACGCTGGTTGTGTGAATCGGGCTTAACGCCTGAGCCGGCTTGCTCAAAGCAAATCTAACGTTCTTGAATGTCATGTAATAAAAATCTGAGACGTGCTACATTCTATACAAACTTGATAAAAAAAAAATCAAACACTCACCTTCAGCTGCTACGTCCGCCGTACCGCTTCAAGGCAGAAGCAACATGGCGCCATGGCGCTCGACGTTTTGGGGTGTTGGGCTGGGGTGTTTTCAGTGTTGCTTACACGCCTAGTCGTGTAAACCGAAACCGAAACACCAATTATTACTACCCCAAGTAATTTTTTGACGATTTATCACTAGCAGAGCGTGTAAAAATATGCTAACGAGTGAAAATGGGGTGTAAACTGGCGAAATATTACATTTTCGCTAACAGTGTACGGCGAATGAGTCTCAGAGGAGCTACCAATCCACAGTGTTCTCGTTTTTACTACAGCAGTTCAGAGCATCCGGGAAGGGTGCAGAGAAAAATGTGCATCCGCTCCAAACTGCTTGCAAGAGCATTAAGCAGACTGGCTGCTTCGTTAGTTATTTTTTTTTTTTGTTACCTTTTCTCCCTTCGGTTATAGTAAACTTCCCCCGATTGTGGACACGCGTATTGTACAGTCAATAATAGATAATTCACAATAGGGAGTAAGCACAATAAAGCAGAAGATTATGTCAACGTAAGCTCTAAAGCTTAAAAATCCGCGTACTACCTGGGTTCTACTCTGTTGACCCTTAAGCTGACAGTACGGTAGAAGCGACGGGCTTGTAGAATCAATCACCCGCCTTTCTTTCCTCACCTGACTTCCCTCTCTGTGCGTGAGAACGTGATCACGTGGCAAAGAGATGACGGTATGAGTGGTTTAACAAGTGCGTATCTTCCACCCCATTTTCAGCCTACGGCGTGAATAGGGTATCGGGAAAACAAATCCGCTTAGCGTACACCGTCCGTCGGGCCAAGGCTGCGAAGAGAACCGACGAAGCGAATTTCACTCCCGAACAGAGCAGGAGAGGCTGCGCACACAAAAGCGTCCCTCCTCGGGCGACGGGACCGCTTCTCAAGTGTCGAGGCGGGGTCGCCATCCTGTAAGCCCGATGTCCTTGTGAACAGAAATTTGGCGTGGGATGGCACTGTTTAGCCCCCCTCCTTCGTTTCGCTCTCTGCTACTCTGAGTACATGATTATTTGCGTCGAAGGGCCATCCGCGTCCAGAAGCTCCTAAAGTATGAAGTCTCGGCAGGGAAGTCGTGGGCATAGCTAATGACACCATAAAAAACTTAGAAACTTGGGCTAGTTCAAATAATCTAAAAATAAGTGACAATAAACCGAAAGCTCTTTTCTTTCGCCCCAAAAATAAGTACTGTGACCTTCCATGCGATATTATTTCAAACTCTTCTCCTGTCGAACTAGTAAGTTCCTTTAAAACATTGGGGGTGTTATTTTCGAAGTACATGTCGTAGATCAAACACGTCGACATAGATCGTAGACCGAAAACGTCGAACGACACCGGCAAGTTTCTAAACTCGCTTGTGTCGTTGACACAAGACGTGGTTAGACACTTGGTAGCACTCCATTTGATGTCGAACATGTAAAAACTTCCTGGGCCTACATATTCACATAGTTGTCTCGATATTATTTAAAGGGGAGGGAGAAAGAGGGGTGTATCTATGTGTGTGTGTGGGGAGGGGGGAGGGGGGAGGCGCCCTACCAAGTCTGAATTACCCGGCTTCCATATCAGGGGTGACAGTGGCAACGGCTATTGACGGTGGCGATAATGTGTGTGTACGTGTTAGGCGAGTCGAGAGCGTTTTTCTGGCCCCTCATCGCATTGTTTACTTCGAATTTTTGCAATTTTTATAGGAGGAGAGGGGCGGGCTATCGAACCCGTCTCCTCTCCCTCTGTTCCAACGCTACCCCAACGTACATAACGTTTTTTTTTTTTTTTTTTTTTTTTTTTTTCAATGTCATATTTATATGTTACGTTCAGTCGTCACAATACAGGATTGTTGTTAGCTCTTTAGTCGGACTGGCCGTTACCCTTTTATAGGCTTCACTAGGCATATTAGCTGTTAGCTGTTTGCAAGCATAAGGAAGGGGTTTGCTTTGTTTCTGTCCCGTAGGAAAGTAGGTTGAGGACAATGTAACCCTAAAAGTCGCAAAAAAGCGTTGTGTCTTGTTTTTCTTTCTTTTCTTTACAGCAAACTGCTTTTCACCCTGGAAGAAAAACAATTCGGCAAACTCGCGTCTTAGTTTTGGATAACTGACCGCGTATCAGAAAGTTTTCTTCAATTTCAGCGGTCGCAACCGTAAAATTCAGATGTAAAGCTTTCTTTTTATGTGCGAATGTTTTTTTTTTGTTTTTTTTTTTGCCACCTTAGAAGCTAATTACGAGTTTTGATTGTTTACTTCCATCCAGAAGAATGAAATGTGAATAGAATAAATACTAAAATTTTGTGCTCATGGAAACTACGTAGTGATCATCAGGACATCACTATTTGTAGCGCGTGATAACGGGGGCAAAGCTAGTTCTTTTAATGTTGAGACGTGAATCTGATACGCTCATATAATATTCACAGCGAAGGCCTAGAAATCCGCTTTGAAATTGTAACGTTTATAAATTTCCTAACCTGAACATGAATAAAACAGCGTTAAGCGATTACTAAGTTATCCGATGAATCCACGTTCAGTAGAATCTTTAGTACCCCTCTAACACGAACGTTATTCATTGGTCTCTTTATGCAGTATAATAGCACCGACGTTACTAGTGTTCTCTATACAAAACACATGCTTAGTTTGCAAAGCTTTCGGAGTCGGATATTTCAAGTGCGGCCCCTGAAAATCTGAGTAAGAAGGTCTTGCGTTTTAGTTGCAAATCCAGGTCACATGCGTAAGCATATACGCATATATTCGGAAACAACCATACTGCATCTTGATCTTCAGACCGATACACTCGAAAGTCAATGTTGTTATATGTTTGAAGTTTTGTGATGTTAGGCACGTAATATTTGCCTTTAAATTAGGAAAATATAAGTTTGTCAGAGCTGACGGACCTATATCAAATAAAAGTAATATTCTTTTTCAACATCAGCAGAAAAAAAAAAAAAAAAATCCCTGCCAGAAACAGTAAGCGACTGGTTGCTTAGAACACCTCCTTTTTGAAGCGATGTGCTCCTGTGCCCGACGGCTGGACCGCACGACCAGCCGACCCAGTTGACCACCGCCCACCCCACCCGCAAACTTCTCTCTCACTTCGAGGGGAGAAGGAAGGGGAAGACGAAGGGTGCCTATAGCGGTGATCATCGGCTCAGCGCGTTTGACCCCGCTTCCCGCTTCTTCGCTCGTAGTCCGCTCGTCGCGCCATCTGGGAGTTCCTGGGGGAACTAAAGCAAATGTCTCCCAATCCTGGCCTTGACGCGGTAGTGACAAGGATCTACGCTGACAGCACAACACACCACGGGTTCTCGGTCCTTCCCGGTGCACGTTTGTTTGCGGGCACTCAGACAAGGAAGTCGGCCGTGACAGAGTCAAGCACGCGTCGATAAGTGCCCCCGTGTGGGAGCCTCGGAAGGTCGGCGAGCCACCGACGTCGCCGAACGCAGCTTTGCACAAAGCACGACATCGACGCTTTCAGACGTGCATTCGCGGTGCGAGCGCTTGCACGACAAACGCACGTTTCAAGGCGTGGTCGTCCTTTCCAGTATGGGCGAAAACATTGTGTTGCAGTTGCCGCGCCATTAGAAGACATTCAGATATAAGCGTAACCGTCGCCCATTCCCGCTTTGCCTCACCTCTTTCTTTTTTTTTTTTTTTTGTAGATATTATTGGCGGGTTGAATTTTTTTTTTATTCCATTTTACAGCGGTAGTTCTTATGGAGTCGTCCCCCCGGTTTCGCGACGGCGTGAGCGTAAACGAATTCAGTTTTCCCGCGAAATTTAGCGGAAAAATTGATGCCACGTGACCGGCGCACCAATTCAGTTTCCCCGCTAACTTTGGCGGGAAAATTGATGTCACGTGACCTGACGTCACGGGACCAAGAGACAAACACGACTTCGCCATTAAATTTAGCGAAAAAATTGACGTCACGTGGCTTATGTCGCCTCTAAATTTGGCGGTAAATGTTGGGGACGGTGTGAGCATAAACTAAAAGAAACAAAAAAGAGCTTTCGCAGTAGGCCGTATTATGGTATCTGGAACGCGTTTCTGACTGGTGTGTTTACCGCGGCCAAAAAAGTGGTACCTCAGTTTCCGCCCGATGACGTCATAGAAGTGTCATGCTGTCGCGCCGGTTGCGACCCTGGCGGTGTCCCAGCAGCTGTGGTGGATGTAGCAGACGCCTGTTCTGCTGCAGGCCGCTCTCTGGTGTGACAGCCCAAGGAAACTCCCGCGGCCAGAAGTTGGGATGCTTGGGACGCCGTGACGACAGCGACACTCGCGTTCGCTCGCGCTTTTCGCGGCCAACCTCCAGGATCGCGACAGTCAACAGCATGACACTCCGGCTTCTGTGACGTCATTTGTTGCCACTTCGGGACCACTTTTGATGTATGGGCAGCATAGGACGCTAAACACACCAGTCGGAGACGCGCTCCAGGCATTATGGCCGTATGAACGACTTTCGATTTTTTGTCGCCCATACCGGATATGTCTACCAGGTGACTGGGAACGAGACTAAACGGAAAAGGTCCACTAAAGTTCCTCGATGTTTTTTCACTGCCGAAAAAATATCCAGGGACGTTAAGGTCCGCGGCTGCTGAGCGCGAGCTGGAGGCGATCTTCCACAGTGCAGCCAAAATGCGTCGTTCTGGTTGGCCTTTCACGATTTCTTTTTTTCGAACGCTCGCTATTAGCGGCGAGAGGTTTCGGTGGCACCCTCGTTTGTTTACCTTTCGTGACGTCATTACCTTGTGAACAACAAGTTCGATGGTGTTTGTAATGGACGTGGTGGAAGCCTGAAATCATAGCGCTCTTAAAGCAGCACTGCCAACACCGTCAAAATGGAAGTTCTTAGATTCCTCTTATTTGCGTCGATGAGACATCCTTTGCTGACGTCATAGTCAGCATTCGGCCAATTTTGGTGGGACGACCACAGCGACGCTTTCCATCGCTCACGTCGCCAATTGGCGACGGAGCGACGTGAGCGTAGCCGAAGCTACGCTCTGATTGAATCAAGCGTCAAAAAGTGCTCCATCATGGTGTTCGTCGCGTTTCTGTACGTGTTCTATCATCGCTGAACCAACCAATCGACTTAAAGAAAAAGGCCTGCGCCTCGCACTTATGACACTACCTGAGTGGTTCCATTAGCCCGTAGCGGTTGCTGCGTGTGGACTTGAAGGCCGACGACCATACACGAGATTCTGCAGGGCAGAAGATCCTCCTCATCCTGGAGGAGGAGGAAGCAGGCACGGGTGGACAGGGTAGAAAGGGGGAGAGGAGTAAGCGGGGAAAAAGTGAAAAGCGCGAACTGGTCGTCGGTCTTTAAGCTGAAACGAAGTCTAATGTGTGATTTGTCTGGGTCACCCAGGCTGCACCACACTGTCTTTTCTTTTTAAAAATTTTTCAGGCGCCAAGGCATTAAATATTGCACTGTTTTCACATACCTTCAAAAATGCGCTTGTCTTTTCCCCGCGCGAGAAAAAAAATTCGCTTAAAAAAAAAATTAACGTTCACGTTTTTTTTTTTGTTTTGTTTTAGTGTCGAAAAAAGTTGTTGCCGAAAAAAGACAAAAAAAAACGCTGCTACCATCACTTTGTAAATAAAAAGTAACGTGCTTTACTTTTTATGGGTAAGGGTAACGGTAACGCGTTCCTTTTATCCTGATGTAACGTATGTCGCAAGCGCGTTTCTTTATTTTGCCAGTAACGAGTAACGTATCTCGTTACCTTTTTTTCGGTAATGCCTACAACACTGTTATCGCTGCACTATCTGTGGGCTGGCAACAGCGCCACAGCGACAAAATACCTGTTCATTCTCTGGGAATAGGGTTCTAGATAACGGGGAGTATAGGCAAGAAATACATGAATTATAAAGGGTCGCGCTTTCATTCACGGCTAAACGATACATCTACAAAAATACCTCCACAGCTTGTATTACGATGCTCAATTTGTCAATATTTTGTTAGCACCATCTGAATTGCAGGCTGGTGTTGGCTCCCGCAAACAGAGTATGCTGTGCTTGTCGGCGTTGGTTGAAGTTGTCTTGGAACACGATTGCACCCAACATTGTGATTCAACCAGATCTCTGTCGTCCTTGTTCCCGTCACCTTTCTCTTTTTATTCTCGAGGGGTTCACTCGAGACTAAAAGGAAACCACGTAAAGGCTGTCTCCCTGTGAGGGAGCGATCGGTTTGGATGATTTTCTTTTTGTGAGATTAACAACGGTCTGTACATTGTGTTCAATTCGTATTATGCTGCGTCGTTATACGTTACGTTGGTAATAATTAGTTTGCTCATATATATGGAGGCGTGCAGTTTGAAGTGCTCATTTTGACGACGGCGATTACTTTAAAGTTATGTCGTGTATGCGAGGGTCGCCCATAACTAGCGCTTATATTTGAAATTAAAATTATATGTTGGTATACCCCACTCGCTATAACATCGTGTAAACAGTCGCACTATTTCTAAACTTTAAACAAAGAAGAACATCCGCTTTTGCTGCATTCACATGATCTGCGCGGACCGTCAAACCTAATCTAGAACATATATTCTTGTTATACTCCTAGTTACAATTTATTTCACTTCACCCAGGCCTTTCTTGCTCCGCTTCTTTAATTTTCTCGTTCGCGATCCGTCAAAGCGGGTTAGCGGCCTCGTTTTTCTTTCACTGTCAGGTGGTTCTATATTAGGGAATTTTAGGGAATCGTTTTTGCACATCTGATACGGCACGGTGGGACTAGGGTTCCTTCAAGGACATTGAGGCACCCTATAGACCTTTTCCACAAGGGCGCCGCCATCTTGAATTGTCGTCACTTCCAGTATGGGCGACGAAGAAAAAGTAAAACGTTTCAACCTGTAACTAGTAAAAAAATAGAGGCGAGCCAAAACGAGAATGTGTGACGGTTAGGCTTATATCCTAAATGTCTTCTATTGGCGTGGCAACGGCAAAGTTACGTTTTCGCCCATACTGGAAGTGACGTCAATTCAAGATGGCGGCGCCCTTGTGGAAAAGGTCTATAGGTGGGACCTTCGGTACGAACTGCGCTTGTGCCACCACAGAAGATTCGCGCATGCGCAGTTCGTACAGGAAGGCACATCGTACCGTATCGGATGTGCCAAAGCGGTTCCCTAAAACTCCCCATTATTCGTGTTGAATGATAGGAGACCGTAATTGCGTTACTGTGACAACGCTGTGCGTTATACAGCGTTCTGTGAAAGCGCTGTGAACATGGTGATAACCAGTGTTCTCTCGTGATAGATAGGTGAGGGCGTTATCGCAGCGGCTGTGATAGCGTACTGGCATCCTATGACGAGACAATGCAGTTTGTGATTTAGGAGGGTATGGTTATCTGGTTTTGTACAGATACGTGACATGATCGTGTTTTTCTAGGGGTCGAGAATTCTGTTGAATGAAACGGTTCAGACCCCAAGTGCCTTCGGAAAGATTCATGCTGGATCGAGTTATGTCAGTCAGCAATTCATTTTATTTTCCCATCAACAGCGCTATGGCACGCGCGCCACATAGAAGACAGACATTTTAAGTAATCATTATTGCAGGTTTGTCTTATGCTGCAGCACATACATGCAATGCTAATATTAGTTTTACTTGTGTACAGCGAACGACACAGTTAACTCGAACAGGACAAAACGTTTAAACAAAAAATTCGTTTTTTTTTTTTTTCCTTCGGGGGTTGATTGGGAAAAAGTTGTAACGTCACGGACGGAGAGTACATTCGGGACCACATGACGTCTCCTTGTCACGTGACGTGACCTCGTGACTCCTATCAACTGATTCTCCGTTCACATGAGTTTGGCCGGAGCATAAACGTTTTAGCGTTGTGCTCGGCCAGGTTATTGATGGAAACCAAACTTTACCGTCTAAGTTGATGGACCAGTTGAGCAGTTTCCACCACGCTAGTAATTTGGACAATAACGTTTAGGTTGTTTGTTTCATGCTTGATGGATTTGTTTGATGGAAAAATAAACATTATTGTTATTTTATAACACACGAAGTCTGTGGTCGCTTCCACGCACTAACCGCTCATTCACACTGGAAGCGAATCCGCGTTCGCAAAGCGGTGGCGAACGCGGTTGTATAAAGATCCAGTACAATTGCACGCGCACTTGATGTCATCGAGTTCGCGTGCAATTGTACTGGATCTTTATACAACCGCACCGCTTTGCGAACGCGGATCCGCTTCCAGTGTGAATGAGCGGTAACGGTGTGGGGATACCTGTATCGCAATAAGTATATTTTATCGCACGCTTATTTGTATCGCTGTAGATATTGTATTGCTTATTGAACTGCATATATGGCATGTCATATCACTCTGACTGTTCTGACTGAATGTCCTAAACATACGAGCCCCGATTTCTCGTCCTACTAAATAGAAAAGTGATTTGGTGTACCTATGGGGGGGGGGGGGGGGGGGGCTTCCGACTTTTAAGCCAGTTTGAAAACAACAAAGACTACGAAACGCTATAACATGTTCATTACTTTTTTTCTGTTTTGTATTTGGTGACGAAATGCTATACTAATATTTTAACCAAGTAAGTAAAATAATTTGTGTATGTTTGTACAGCTTGAACTTAGCCTGCCTCAGTGGGCGTCTGGGGTCTCAGCTGTAGGTGAGCAATTTAGCCAGTGCGGTACAACCGCTGGCTTGAGGTCTCTAACGTGCACCACGCAGTAGTGATACACAACCGCACGTCGGTACGATGCTCATTTAGATCGAAACGGGCAGGAATGAGGATCGAATATTTAAACCAATAAACTCACAGTACGTGCAGTTTGTAAACAAAAATTGAGTAAACGGAAATCACGTCGCTTGGTGTGTCAATTAAAGCAACGAAATAATTCATATTCGTGGAACGCACCCCCACTGCTACGGTGATTAATTCCGTTACTATTTAATCGCATTAATTTCGTTGCGGTTATCGATGCCAGGCACGCGAGACATACGTGACCACCGGACTGCCCTTCAGAGGAAGAATCCCCGATGGATCGGGTTCAGCGCGCAGCGTTCGCTTTCGATAAAGCACCACGCACGGCGCGCGATGCCCGCCACTCAGTTTATCGCGGCCCCGCTCCTCCGTGGCGAAAGACAAAGGAATTCCACAGTGTGCAAACAAGAGGGGGGCCTTCCTATCGGACGATGCTGCTGCCCGCTGCGGCCACAGGAGCCCGTAAGGCTCTCCTCCCGTAGGCCCCGACTAACGACGAATATCCTGAACAGGTTCGCCTCCCGCCTCTGACGTCACGGCTAGGGTGTGACGTCAGGGCCTAGTGGTAGAACGGAGCATACGCGGATGAAAAACGGTCTTTTGGCCGTGCGCTGTACCAATTGTTTATGTGACCAAACACGCTCGGTTTATAAATACTGATTTGGGATGTAGCGCGCTTTATCCAACCCACGATGTGTGAAAAGGTTCCTTTTTTATATACGGCGGAGCTATTTAGGGCCAGGTTCCCCAGGATCGTGTCCGGTACCAAAATCTTGTCGACACAAACCTCCACAAACCTCTGGACAGCTACCGTCATCTATAAGCGACGGCGGCAAGCACGCAACCAGTCTGGTTGCCGCCGTCGCTCGTAGATGGTGGCAACCTTTCCAGATACAATAGAAGAATGGATAGTTGGGCACGTTTGTGGGAATTCATCGTAGGAAACAGCACGAAAAAACAGACGACAACGAAGGAGAATCACACAGTGTATCAAGTACAACTCTTTTCGAAATAAAAAGCGCGAAGGTCAAGAACAAACTGACGGTACAAGCGCTTGTACCGTCAGTTTGTTCTTGACCTTCGCGCTATTTATTTCAAAAATGCACATCCAACTAGCCCACCTTAATATTTTAGTAGAGTACAGCTCCGCTGGTCTTCCTTCTTCACGACAGTGGAAAGGCTGAACGTTTTAGAGCGCAGCTCTTAGGCGCCCGTTTCCGGCTTGAGCGGCGTCGCCGTCGGCGTAACCGTGAGGTCACGCGACCCCCCAGGTCACGCAACCCCCAGGTCACGTGACCCCCCCCCCCCCCCTTTCTCCTCTCCTCCTCAATAGCTGCGGTCCAATTCGGCGTTACAGGGAGTTGTAAACGGCTTTCATTTTTTTTTTCTTTTTTCTCTTTTGTAAGCATCATGAACCAACTAGCTTAGCTTCAGCCCATTCACTTGTTCCAGGCTTGTACGCATTACTGAAAAAAGCGTAATCGATTACAACTGTAATTACTTTATTGAGAAATATAAGTGATCACAGTAATCAATTACTGCGTCACAAAAGTAATTGAAAAATTACCAGAAAGCAAATTGATTAGTTTTCACGTTACTTCTTATACATTTTTATTACAAAATAAAAAATGCATACTTGCGTTCAAAGTGGTTGTATTTTATTTCTTTTTGTCATTCACACCTTGTTAAGCTTCAACAACAGTTGTCGTCTGAAGTTCTCGTCAGTAATGTACCCAAGTTTCCTGGTGAAATATAGACATAGAAAGAGAGGGAGAGAGAAGGAGAAATAAAGAGCCACATGCTGAACTAGTAAAAACCCCGATCTGGGAAAAAATAATTATCGTAGATAAGATCACCTTTTGTTCAGACATGTACACGTTACCCAAAAAAGCAACTAAATAAGTTACTCGTTACCAGTCTTGGGTAATAACGGGTTACTAGTAACGCGTTACTGTAACTTTGTTACTTTTTCGGTAACTTGTAACTGTAACGAGTTACTTTTTAAGAATGTAACTTGTAGTAACTGTTGTTCTATTACTTTTTCTGCGGTAACGATGAAAGTAACGACGTACTTTTGTCGTTACTTTTCAGTTATTTGTGAATATTATATCATTAAATGAGTATAATCTAGCTATTCCTTGTACTTTCCAAATTGTCTGTTTCGACATTTCGAATGTCAGTTGGCCTTGCACAAACTTGAGAATACTTTTTTCTCGCGAGTCACTATCCGAATGTAGCCACGTGCAGATTTGAGGAAAAAAAAAAAAAAGAATGTAGTTACTTTACGCACTTGCTTGTACTTAGTAACTGAACACTTACATCTTAGTATATTGAAGCACTATCTCTGTTGCGGTCCTTTTTTTTCTGCGCACGCTTTTTAATCGGATGAATCAACCATGAAAAAACAATACACGCGGAGGGAACTTCGTATGTTCCGTATTTTGATTTGCGCCACTACTCCGGCGTGGCTTCAACGGTGTAGGCAAAATTTACTGTTGTTTGCGCAGGACTTGTTTCTGGTTTGCGGGTACGAACTGAAATATATCAAAGTAGTTCATGAACTCAGCGCAACCGTCAACGAGCCAGCAATGTGCTAGTGCTACCAAGGATAGGGATGTTGATGAGAACAAAGAAGAACTACCATAGTCGGCGTACGGAGAGTATTTTTCTGTGGTGAAGGTGGTTGCTAACTATTTGACCGCAGTATGCAAACTTTGCAACAAGGAGTACTCCAACAACAAGTCTTCGTGTTCAAATCTGAGAAAACACATCCAGTTGAATTTTGGTCTTTACTTTTTTTTCATAATATTGACTAATTTTCCAGCTAAATTATTAAGTTTGAATTTACCGCTATGGTAGAAGCCCGACTGATTCGTGTCTATATTTTTTTTTTCTTTCAAACACTAGTTTTTCCTTAATTTTTGTGTTATATAAAAGTAACTGAATAGTAACGTCGCTACTTTTCGAAAGTAACTGTAACTGCAACGAGTTACTCTTTTGTCGCGGTAACTGTAACGGTAACTTCGCTACTTTTTTTCTGAAAGTAACTGTAACTGTAACGAATTACTTTTTAAAAGTAACTTACCCATGACTGCTCGTTACCGATTCTCAAAAGGAACGCGTTACTTTACCTCAAGAGTAGCAAGTCATTTTTCTCGTCACTCCGACGACCAAATACATAACCGCTTTTGTTTCATTCTTTATTCTTTTTTTTTTTTTCAGTAGCCATTGCACTTTAGCAGTAGCTGCCTCTTGGCGTTTTCAACAGTTATGTTTCCCCGCTTCCTTGAGAATACAATTCCGGCGACGCTGAAGAGTCGTTTACTGACGCCACCGAAGGATCGGGAGTGTTGTGCTTCAGGAAAGGCTGGTGGGATTCCTGTCTCTCTTTTGCTCTCTCTGCTTCTAAAGTTTGAAGTTGGCAATGAGATCAGTACCTTGCCGTGTTTACAACCTCCGTGTTTACATTGGGTCTGTACACGATTCTAGAAGGTTCAACCAGCGTACCTTATGGTATTCGCTGGGTGAAGGACGTTCTCAGTTATGGAGTTCCACTGACGTGTTCAGTGATAAACCTTGCTATACTGGCCTAATTTTTAGTTGTTTTTCTGGTTGCCCATCTGCCTTTGTCGCAGTAGACGCGTACTCAGGTTATAATTAAAACGACGAAAATCCCTGCCGCAGCGCGGACGAACTGCGTAAGGCAGGGGTCTCCAAATCCCGGCCCGCGGCCCAAATACGGTCTTAGCAAGTCTTCTGACCGGCCCATGGCTTGACGTGGTACTCCCGATGAAGCAGCTCGCGGCCCGCTTCTAGGAGACCAACTGTTGCTGGGGCAAAAAAAAAACACTAGTACTCTTAAGACTGCTTACGTGTAGCAAGGCGAAAGCATTATGGTCCCGTGGGAGAAATGTTTTCGAGTAATGTTTCAACACGTATTAAAGTTTAGGACGACGTATAGGACGACTCCTAGGACGACCTCTAGGACGACCTTAAGGACTACGTTGAGAACAACGCCTAGAGGACAAGGTCTAGGACGACGTCGAGAACGACGCCTAGAGGACGACGTATAGGACGACCTCTAGGATGACGTCAAGAACGACGTCTAGGACGACTCCTAGGACGACAGAACGACGCCTAGAGGACAAGGTCTAGGACGACGTCGAGAACGACGCCTAGAGGACGACGTATAGGACGACCTCTAGGATGACGTCAAGAACGACGTCCATAGGACTACTTCTAGGATGACAAGAACGACGTCTAGGGCGACGTCTAGGATGACGTCTAGGACGGCGCTTAGAGGACGACGTCGAGAGGAGGACACTTAACGAGGCTGTGGCGTATTTGCGTGGGCGGCCACGTTTGCCTGAAGAAGCCACCGTGGATGTAGACACTGCTGTCGATGTGGAGGCCGTAGTTGTAGACGCGGTCACCTCACAGTCCATCGCACGAAGCACACAACGAGCATAAATCGAAGCGCACCTTTTGCAAACGGCGCTCCGGCGGTAACATCACGCTGATGACGTATTATGACGCTTGACGTATTTCTATGGATATTTTTTGGGCACAACAACAACGCCGCCGATGCCGCTTGTTTTTCACGTATTTTGGCAAGTGAGGGCTTCCTAGGGGTCTCCGACAACTTCTAGGACGACTGCACGGACGAAGGCAAGGTAATGGGACAAGTAGGGTTGCCCATTGAGCGGCGCGAGCCGCTTAATCGTATCTTTATCGGTTTATATGACGCTTTTTCGATCAATGTGACAAGTAAAGGCTGGTTCACACAGACCCGTTTTCTTACGTTACGTTGCGTTACGTTACGTTACGAAAGGTCACCGTGAAATGTGTGCTTTGTATTAAGCGTGGCTACCAATTCAAGGCGATAGCCTGGCACGCGACATTCTAAACACAAATGTTTAGGTGACGACGAGCTAGGACGGTAAGTTGCCGTGACAACCAAAGACACAAGGCTCGACGTAACGTAACGTAAAGAGTTAAGCTCGGTTCAACTTCTCACGCAGCATCGTTTTCTTACGTTGCGTCTAAGTCACCGAAACATTCGTGTCTAGAATGAATTGATAGCCACGCTTAATACGAAGCACAGATTTGCAGGTGACTTTTCGTAGTGTATACGTACGTTTACCTAATAAAACAGGTATGGGTGTAAATCAGCCTTTAATAAGCCCGATTCAGAAAGCGGCACCGCAACACGTACCAACCGCGCAAACCAAGATACCAGAAAGAACGAGAGAAAACTGCCTATTGTAACGCGGGTCCTCTCGCCATATTAATAATTAGATATTATCATCCTCATTTTTAGTCCAGTTTATACCTAACTACGTGTCTGAAAATTCTTTTGCGCTCTCACTATATTGTATCTAGTGCCCTGTGCCTTAACGATTGCATATTGTTAGCATCAGTTGTACCACTCTCATTTGTCTTCTGTCCTGTGTGAGGTTGCCAAAATTTCCCTGCGCTTTGTTCTACGATTGATGAGTTTTAGGGGCCCCAATTATTTTGCAATGTCATAATGAATTTTAAAATAAAGTATATGTATTTGCCCAACTTAGATATCTTTTTAAGTTTTACTCTCAATTTCAACTTTTAATTTTGTATTTAAATGGTGATCTACAATTATTTACTTAGTATTTCCTCACTTATATTTACTTATTTATTTTCCGGTCCTCCGGTCCAAAACGTTTGGAGACCCCTGGCGTAAGCGAAGGCACCAGAAAAACGAGAGAAAATTGCCATCGTAGGGTGTGCTCTCTCGCCATATTTTTCGTTGGGCATTGTCTTTACCGGCATCACCATTCGTAGTCCCGTGTTTCATATCTTCGTAACTACGTATGTTAAACGGTGTCTTATCTATTGCACATCGTAAGCATCAGCTTTATCATTCTCATCGGTCTTCTGCCCTGTTGGAACATGCCAAAGTTCCTATACACTTTGGTTTATACCTGGTGAGTTTCCTGGCTCTAATTATTATGCAATGTCATAATTATTTAAATAGAGGATTTATAAATAAAGTAGATGTATTTATTCACCTTATATTCTACCGTTTTTAATGTCTACTCTAAGTTTCAGTTTTGTATTTAAATGCTTGTCTATATATAGGACTATTCATTTAGTTTTTTTTTTTTTTTATTTACATTTACTTATTTATTTTCTGGCTCTGGATACAGCGACAGATACTTCGATCCCACACCTAGCCAAAAAGCTAGGTAAAATCCAAACAATAAAAAGTTGAAAAAAAAGAAAAGATGACGCGTCGCACTATGCTTCGAAAACGAACGACACTGCGGCACAAATATTCGACTAGAGAAACCGATAAACCTTATCTTATCATGTGCCAGGTAAACTAACACCTCCGTTGCATCCCTAGTATCTCGATTAGTTCGGTCTATACCAGCTTTACTTGCGCTACTTCGTGGCAAGTTTGCTCACATGACGCGAGGTAAGTATGCGAGCTTCGAGCGGTCCAATCGCTGCGGTTGCTAAGCTTCGCTCCCCAAGCCCCGGGCATTTATGGTTTATCTTACTCTTTTTTTTTTTTTTTTGGTAGAGAACCAAACCTGCGATATGACTGCGTATATTTTTTGCTTTTGTGAGCTAGACTGGTTACTGTGGTAGACCTAGGGTCACTATCTCCGCTTAGAGTAGCGGCACTCCGTGCACCGATTGTTATGTTACATTTCTAAAAAAAAACGGGCAACAGTTGTTTGTTTTTTTTGTTTTTTTTTGTTTTTTTTTTTTCCGAGTTCAGATAAAGATTACGATGACTTGCGATCGTGATTTTAAGAGTCAAAATGACCGCAGTGTTGTTACTTTCAAGCCTAGCTTTTTTAGCGGGTTTAAGTAAACCCTCGTGGTTTGGGAGAAAAAAGAAAAAAGAAGGTGAGCTAGTGAGCTGTGAACTTAACAACAATAGCAACTATTTTAAGCCATTAAGGCTTCATATGCTATGTGGCTTCGGTAACTAAATATATAAAGTTACCATAAAACAATTTTTCAAGTTCTTCCTTCTTAGCTTTCCTCTTGAACTCAAAAGTGAAATGCGAAATCACGTGGTCGTGACGGGGTACATCACCCGATGCGATGACTCCAAGTTTCTGCTGTGTTCGTTTTAAGTACACCGTGGAACTTGTCATTGTCAAGTGATGATAAGTGCCATCACGGCACTCATTGGCCACGAATGCGAATATAAATATTCGTCGACGGATTGATTGTTGACGAGTGCATACGTTCGAATGGCGCAGTGCTCGTGCCCAACGCGTGATGCAGGCTTCGGCTGACGTACTTGGGCACTGCGGACGCATCATTGTGAAAAGGCCGAGAGCTTTCGAAAAAAAGGAGGCGTGAAATAGTCCGCTCTATTTTCACAATATTGTACCGAAATCCAGGCTTTTGGCTTTCTACCCTCGTGAACTAGTTTTCTTTTGACCCCCTCAACGATACGCGATTAGTAAAATCCCAATCTAAAATCATTTCCGCTGGCCACAAATGCATTAATTAAACCGCCTCTTTGGTAACTTGTATTTGTTTTTTAGAGCGCAGCTCTTAGGCACCCGTTCCCGGCTTGAGCGGCGTCACCGTCGCCGTCGGTGTAACCGCGCGGTGCATTATGGGTCGTCTTTCATGATTACGTCACTCGTGACGTCACATCTGACATCACGAAGGTCACCAGTGACGTTACTCAAGACGTCACCATGCGTTGCATTATGGGTAAATTTCCCCGCTACATTTAGCGGAAATATTTCCCCGCTAAAGTTAGCGGAAAATTTTCCCCGCTAAATCTAGCAGGAAAATTTCCCCGCCAAACGTAGCGGAAAAAATGTTCCGCTAATTTTAGCGGGGAACTTTTTCCGCTAAATTTAGCGGGGAATTTTTTTCCGCTAAATTTGTCGGGGAAAATTTTCAATCAATCAATCAGTTTATTTTTCTTTCAAGGGGTACACACTCCTCGAAATGGTACCTTGGCGCAAAAGGCGATCGTGTCGCCTGACTGCTAAATTTAGCGGGGAATATTTTCCGCTCAATTTAGCGGGAAATTTTCCTCTACATGGGAACGAGGAGGAGAGGAGGGTACGGATGAGGACGAGGACCATACCCTCCTCTCCGTACCTTCCCCTCCTCCTTCGCTGCGCTCTAATTCGGCGTTACAGGGGATTGTAAACGTCTTTCTTTTTTTTTTCTGTTAATAGGAAGCGATAGAGTGGTTGCTTTATCAATGAATCGTCGATAAATGGCCGGCTAATCAACTTTTAATAATGAAACTTACCGCCCCCTCCTCCTCTAAATATAGAAAGTCCTTCATGTTGATCAGAGGGTATACGATTCATTGTCTGCATCTTTCAAACGCTCCTTGTACTAATTTTTAACTGGCACAATCGTAAAGCAATCAGAGTTGTTTTTCATGCGCAAAGCCCCCAAATACAAATTGATAACCAACGTCGACACCAATCCAAAAGAAAGGGGCGGTAATTTTAATCGACGCGAACTGAAAGAGAAGCGCGTTTCGGAGTCGCTGTTCGCTCAAAATGGTTCTCACGGCATACATTGTTCACAATCATCTCTTTTCTTTTTTTTTTTTTTTTTCGTGAAAAGTTTACTTAGCTATCTCAGGTGTTTAAATAAATATATTTTTGGGGAGTTCAGTTTTGGATGGACGTGTCGAAATAGAGGCATGTTTCACAATCGCTCCCAACTCAAAATGTGTCTCGCCGCGTAAATATTGCGCTAAAAAAGGCATTCATCTGAAATGCCTTTAAGGTATAATAAACTAAACTAAACTGATTTCTGTTTTGTCTAAAAAAAAAATTTATCTTGTGCCATACATGTCGTATCCAATCAATTAACAATAAACAAACTATTTTTGGAGTGAATCTTTGTCACCCGGCCGCAATGTTCAGGGGTCACAAACCTGAACACCAAGCACGCCGCGAGCAACATCTGAAGCCTGGAGGATCGTCGTGGCTATACGCCTCGTTCGCCCCTAAGCTGAGAGAGCGGTGGAAGCCACGTTCTCGTGGGACCAATCCCACGTCTATCCTTCCCCACGTGACCACGCTGCCGCCCCACACCCACGAGTAGACAGCGATGTCAAGAGACGAAAGAAAGGCGGTTGCTTGATCCGGCAAGCGCAGTGCCGCACTGCCAGTTTAGAGGTGAAGGGAGTCCAGTCGTGGCTGTTAAAAGTTACCGCATTCGTACCAAGTGGCGCCGGACTCGCGCGATCACCGTCGAGTGTTTACGTGGAGGAAAGAAAGGCCGGTTGTTGTGGGGCGCGCGTCGCTTATCGAACAAGCGTCGGGCGCCGCGTGGCGTCACGGCGAGTTCGCCATTGACTTGGCGCGCTCTCCGCCTGCCCTCTCTTTCCCCCAGAAACCCGTGAATGAGCGGCGGCCAAGAACGGTAAATCGAGCTTTCCGGAAATATGCGGCGCCTCCCCCGCATGCTTGACGCATTGGGACGTTCCCATGTACTATGGCACGTGAGATTATCCCGGAGTCGAGGACGATCGTTGACGTTGGTTTAACATTTTGTGGTTTTAGAACACGGAGAAGGCAAAAAGGTGTATGTGATAACCTCCTTTTGTGTTCGCTTTACTATTTCTTTTTTTTTTTTTTTTTTTTTGTCAGGTGTAAGTATTTGCGAGCAGAGCGCGGCGAAGTTTCAACTAAACTTCGGGACATGCAACTGTGCGTGTCCCGTACAGATGCGCTAAGTTTTTGATTTGTGAATCTAGCGGTGGACGCGAACGTCGACGGAAGACCACTTACATGCCATACTGTTCAGTTCAGGCGATAGGATACTGTTACGGTCGATTCGAACACGGTCGGCCTGGCGGCCTTTTGAAAAGTGCGCACGCGCACAAGTGACTTGACGCCAACCGTAATCAAATCTCGTCTTGCACAGTTGTTCTAAAAATATTCGCATATCTCGTATAGTCGAGATTATTATCGCCGTCTGCTGTGACAGCTCCCACAGATTGAGGTGTTATAGAAATGACTTGATCTCTATCACCAACACCCTCCTTTTTTTACGTCATTAACGTGACGTCTGCCACAAAAGACGCAAAACAAGTGTGTTAGGCATGTTCCAGGTTCTTTTCAATGCGGTAGCACATCATGCCTATAGCGCGGAACACGGTTCTGCCGGCCACATGATCAATGGACATTTCTCAAGAAGAGGTTTGCTCATCCGCAAGTCCACCTCACGCAGCGGCGAAGACCCGAACTACGCTTGGTATCCAGAAGGGGAGTTGCGCTATCTCTCTTTTCTCTTACGCAACTGGAAGGGGTGGGAGCTAGACTGTAGTATAGGAAAGGCAGCGCAACACCCACTCCGAACGCCAATTGCACTTCAAGCTCTCGCCGCGTCGATCTAGGTGGCGCAAGCCTCCGCTCGATTTAAAGGGTGCAGCCGCATCCATCTAACCATCCATCCATCCATCCTTCATCTCTGCTAGAACACTTAAAACTCACCACACAGGGAAGTGGAAACACCGGCACATAAGTCGACCCATGAACGCAGACTCACCTCTGGTGCGAATCTCAGGGTGACTTACTAACGCTTGCATTGTGCACCGGAATTCGCGGCATCTCGTTCTGTGCAGTAAACACCGTCGGTGGGTAGCGCCGATAACGAATACGCATGTGCTCACCTTTCCTACAAGAAGGAAGTCGATGTGCCGGGTCTGCTGTCACGTGCTGAAAGCACCAACAACGGAAACAGACATAATAAAAACAAAAACAGCGCGAAGGACGAGGACAAAGTAAAAAGTAACCTGATTCTCAACTGAAGTTTATTCGTGTTGGCATATATAGCGTACATGTCAGGCAAATAAACCATGAAAAAAAAAACACAAAACATTCACATCACGTATTCATTACACCACGACCCTGGCATGCCCTCGTTGCTCCGCTGAGTTGCCGCTCTTTATTGGAAAGTAAAATCGAAGGCGCGCTAACACGGTCTGGCCAGAGTCTCGCAATATCGCGTGTTTGAATGATTTCACGAGTGGGTCTGTCCTTATTTTTAAACACCACTTGGCATTGGTGTCGTCAATCCTTACTCTGTAAAAATTGACGACATCAATCTTTACTCTACCCCTGTTTTCGGCAATTTTAGTACGTAATGAACCAACTAGCCCATCTCACCATTCTGCTGTCACGCTTCTACACCGAAGACCAGTCGCTTTTTTGTTTCGTTCGTTTGTCCAGATCTGCAGGCGCTTTAAAACCGGACCTGGAAGGTGAAACACCGTTGTGTCGACCGCACGCTCGTTGAGTCAGCTGCGCTTCTACGCACGCGACTCGCGCGGCGTCGAGCGCACGCGACCAGTCGCGCTAATGCGACGCGCCGTGGGAGCGGAAGCGAGCACGCATGACCTGAACCAACCGACGCACTCGCAGACTGTAGGAAACGCTCGGCTAGCGTTATGTTAATGCACCGAGAAATTCAGGCAGAGGACGGTACGAGAGAGAGCGTAGACGTCAGAACGCCGAGTTCTGATTCGAATGATTAGTGGGTAGACCTAAAGCTAGCTTCGCCAAACGCCGGACGCCTGCGTCCACGGCGCTCTTCAGATAATTTAACGCGTGGTACACTTGAAATGATAAACCTGGTGATCCCCCAGAACCTTCTAACGCACTCCTCCTCCCCCCCTCGCCTACTTCTTCTGTCCTCCCCTGGTCACATGACCTCCCCGTTAACCAATCAGCGTCGAGCACCTCATTCCTCCTCTCCCACCCGTTAACCAATCAGTGTCGAGCCTCGCGGCCACGCTTTTATCCATGCTTCACTTTTGGGATTCACGTAAGTTAAGTTTTCGACGGAAGGACGGCTGGGGAGGAGGGAGCAGACGAAACGGTGGAGAGAGAAGGGGGTTTTCTCCTCCCCTCTCTTGCATTTCGTTTGCTTCCTCCTTTCTAGCCCTCCTTTACCTCGAAAAAAACGTTAAGAACCTTATCGCCTGAGCTTCCTGAGGCCCGTATCTTATATACTCGTCGTTCAAAAGAAGAAGAAAAAAAGGAAAAACAGCGAATGCGTCGGCAATTTGTCGAAAGATGCGAAACAATGCAAGCACGAAAGCTGAGTCGTACCGTCGCTCTCGATCACAACATACTTGGCGGCTGTCAACGCGCGGAAAAACGAGCTGCCTTGAGTCACCCACGTGGGACTCGGTCTATGAAATCATTTACGTACGTTGGCAGGGGGCCTGAGAAAACAAAACAAAACAAAAAGTCTACGTGACACACTCGAGTGCGTGGACAGGCGCGCACAAAAGACAGAACGCGTTTGTTAGTTTGCCACCGCCAGTGAGATCAAAGTCCCGTTTAACGCTACGGCGCCCTCGGACCAATCAGGACAAGGAATCAAAGCACGTGATAGCTCTCATCGAGGGGAGATCACTATGACAATACGTTGTCACGTGCCCTGCACCGACGTGCTGATAGGCTCACTGGGGCCGTAGTTTTCGCCCTCTGCTAAGTTATGTTGCCGAGTCTAGATAGCCCGCCTTTATCTCGCTGATGTTACTTGCAAGCTCAGAGATTTCCGGACCATGGAAACCCTCGTGCGCAAGAACCTGGTCAGAGTATGCCTCTGGGATATATCTCTGAAGGAGCACGTCCCATCGAGCCATGAAACTGTGCGTACAAAATTTAGATGTCGGTTTAGTCTCAACTTGTAATCAATTCAACGATCATGTTTTGATAAAAAAAGAATTGATTTTCAGCGACCTTTATTTTCGAAGTTCTGTAAAGCACGAAATGCGGTATTTAAGGCTCGATCGTTTAAATTTGTTTAGGAGGTATTAAACACTAGTTTTGGGGAGGGAAGAGGTAAGCATTGTTTATTTATTCTTCAGCTAAATGTAACAAGATATTGACGTCACGTGACCGTACGACTCGAAACGTCACGTCACATGATCACATTGCGTGACGCCAAGTCACGTCACCACCTGAAGTTAATAACCTGCGGTGGAACATGACGTCACGTGACGTGATGTCACTGTGTCAAGTCACCAGGTGCTATGACATCACGTCACGTCAATCCCCCCCCCCCCCCCCCCCCCCCGAAATTTTGCAGGGAAATAAATGGATGCGCGGACAAACTGCAGTTATTTCCGCTTTCGTTTCCGAACGTTGTTGTGAGAAAAAGAAATACTGATGAAAACAACTGTTGGCCGTCGCGTTAAATTAATCGGAATATAATACATGATAGGCCTGTAGTATAGGTATGAATAACCCAGCCATATGCAACGATTGTCGCTGAAAATGGAGAAGTCCCTTGTTCGATACCAAGACCCGGCGGATTTTTTCGGTCGCGCACCAGTCACCTAGTTCTTTTTGGAGATTTGTGTTTGTCCATTTTACCCCTTGTTCCGGTTCTCCAGGGATTATTATCGTCAACTGTTTGACATTTATTCTCACAGTCGCTTTAAAACCGGGAACGTAAGAACCAGTCGAGATGGAGGAACTGCAGTAGAGTAAACAGATGGGCCAGTTGGAACAACGCACGATACTAAAAGCGCCAGAGAACAGGGCAAAAAGGAACGCCAAGGAAAAGGAATGTGAAAGCGCTTTGTTTGTCTTCTTTCTTGTCCTTTTGCCTGACGTTTTTAGTATTCCTGAAATCAGTTTTGTTGTCTATAGACAACGAAACTCATCTATCTCACGACTGAAAGAATTATTGCCGTATACGGCAATATTTCAATCAGTCGTCAGTTAATAGCCAGATGATTGGATTCCTGTTTTGTTACATCTGCTTCGAATACTGACTGTAGAAATTACGCAAACAATTGAAGCGCAGCTTAAGTAATACAGATAAAAAACGATAGCAAAAAATATTCCATTCTTAACGAGCACGCGCCGCTTTCATCAGCAGATCCCCTTTGTCTTAAACTGATTGGCGGAGTATGCCAGCGACGAGGCCCGCGATTTATCGGCAGAACGCCAGCCAACTCGGACCCGCAGTTGGAATCCCCGTTCTGCCCAGGGAATGTAAAGCGGCTCTTGTTTCCCAGATATCGGGATCGAGTTCCGCTGCATAAAACTTGCGTATCATCGATAAGCCTTATCGAGACCGCAGTCACGGCCAGAGCCCCAGTATCAGGGTATCAGGCCGAGCGGATCATGGGACGCCGTGTCCTATTCAGACTGCGATTGCGATCGTTCTGCGAAGCACCGCGCGATGCGATCGAGCTCGGGAGCACGTGGTGACGGCGGCAGAGGGAGAGAGAGAGAGAGGCGCTGCCTCCGAATCGCGCATGTGACCCGCGGCGCCAATGGCCGCAGCCCGGAGCTTTGCGGCACGGAGTCACGTGCGTCTTCGATGCCGGGGAGAAGAGTAGCCGAGGCGAGTTCCGCTCGCATTTGGCACGAGGCAAGCGTCGGGGGCTGTACAGGAATTGGCAGCAGTCTCTCGAGCTGATGCGTTTAGACTGACCGAGCCATGCCGCGGTGTGCCTGAGCTTCCTCGATGGCAGACGTCTGCTGAGCTGGTCATGGAAAGTCCCGCGATGGCACCCGGCATCCTGTCTTTAGAGGACCTCTCCCTGGACGCCCTGGGCGCGGACCTGGACTCCCTGTTTTCCAGCGACAGCTGCCTGGTCGCCGACGAGGTGAGCCCCGAGACCAGCATGCAGCTTCCCGAGTTCGGCATCTTTTCCGACGCCTACTACCCAATGCTGTGCCACGAGCCGTGCGCCCAGACGCCCTGGTGCTCCGAACCGCAAGGGCGACCGGCGGGCTTCAGCCCAGACTCCGGCTACGAGGATGCCTCCGTCGCGTCGTCACCGTCTCCCGTGCCCGAGGGTTGCCTCGAAGTGGACTGGTGCGAGGAACTCGCCGCCGACTGCCTCGACGACTTCGTGGTGCTCGGTGTGGGTCTCAAGACCCTCATGTCTAGCTTTCGCGAGGACGACTCTTCCCCGTGTCCTACCGTGGTGTCCCCCAGTCCCGCGCCCGTGGCGTTGCCGGCTCCCCGCGGCCGGCCTTCGCAGAGCTGGACGCAGCAACAGCAGCAACCACGGGTTCGAGCTTCGGCCGTTGGCCGCAAGCCCAAGTCGAGCATCCTCCTGGACTGCCACTCTCCCTCCACGGGTCCCAGGCGGCACGGCGGTGGCCGAGCTGCCACCGCCGCCTCCACCGCCGCAGCCGTGCCGGAAGAAGACAAGATCTTCTGCTGCTCTTATCCAGGCTGCACCAAAGTGTACTCAAAGAGCTCGCACCTCAAGGCGCACCTGCGACGGCACACGGGCGAGAAGCCGTTCGCCTGCCAGTGGCCCGGGTGTGGCTGGCGCTTCTCGCGGTCCGACGAGCTGGCCCGCCATAAACGGTCCCACTCCGGCATCAAGCCGTACCGCTGCCAGATCTGCGACAAGCGCTTCTCGCGTTCCGACCACCTGGCCAAGCACCTCAAGGTGCATCGCAGGGACAAGATGGCCGGCCCACTGGGTACCAGGGCCAGAGTCCACCACGCTGCCTCCGTACGTGCCTGAAGACTGTGCGCCCCCCTACACCGAATACTCGTCAAGACTTTTTTTCCGCGGCCAAGCCGCACATTTGTTAACACATTTTTTTCGCCTCCACCATCCGTGCCTGTGGGTTACCCCGTCTTTCTTCCGGAGCGACTCGGCGTTCAACGTGTGCTCCCTTTGTAGATTCATGCTGACACATCGGAACTGAAACTCGCTCGTTGTGCGGCGCCATGTTGCAATAAAGCACCATTTCTTTGTCGTTGACGCTCCGGGTGCTTGTCGTGGTGACTGCGCGGTCGCGACCGGTATCGCCAGTGCCGGTCCGGGGTCACGTTTTATCGGCAGCGTTATCCCCACTTACTCAGAGCCATTGGCATGTTCCCACGTGGACCCAAAAACTTCCATTCCGGATGTGGTGCGAGTGTTCCTGCACCTTCCGTGACATCGAGCGGAACATTATTTTCGCGGGCGCCTCTAGGTTGTTTTTAGGTGGTGCATTGATCACCCGTAACTTAAGAGTAATATTCTAAAAAAGAAATCAAGAAAATAGTTTTCTTTTTTCTTTGTGAACGGGACAAAACTGAAGCAAACCGTCGGGTTGACGCCGCTGCTCACCTATGGCACCACCTGGTACAAAAACGTGAAAGCTTTTTAGAGATTAACATCCTACAGCAGGTACGAGCGTGTATCAGGTACCATAAGTCGGTACCAGCGTCAATTCGACGGGTTGCTTTTGTTTTCCTCCCGCGAGTAGGCAAAAAAGTTCTTTTCCTGGATTTTTTTCTTAAACCTACCTTCACGACATTTGAGTATCATCAGTGCACCCTCCAAGAAAAGACATAATCGTGAAAAGTTCCATTGCACTCTGTTCACTGGCCTATTTACACGAATCTTTTGAAGCGCACGTAGAGTTCTCGAGTCGCTCAGGCAGGCCTGTAGCAATTGGCTCCTGTTAGCCGCGCAGTCACTCATCTGTGACAGTGTGCAGTTAACGAATGCATCCGCTGCCGGTCACCAGCTCGCGGTCATCACAAAGATCGGTAAAAAAAGCGTTCGTGATGTCTGCGAGAAGAGTTGTGAAACGTTCGCCTGATGCAGCTATGATTTTAGGACGGTGTTCTGAAAATTCAATTCAATGTTTATTTAATGAGATGAAGATTTTAGCCCCATAATTTGGGGCCGGCTACTTCAATGCTAGTAATGCGGTAAAGTATATGATATGATATGTTCAATAATTATGAAATCTGGGCATAATGAATAACAAAGTAAACTATGAACGTGCTGCGTTAATATCACAAGCAAGTGCACTTTGAGAAGTACGACATGTACAGTATTATACGAGTCCTGCACGATTCGTTAAGTGGAAAATTAGGTGTGCGTGTACCAATTTTGGTAGTGTTCCCGTCTATTCGGCAGTCCTGCATAGGGTTCAGGCTTACTAGTTGGAAAACAACAGCGCCCCAACCCGAAGGCGGGGGATAGAAGAAATAATTAATGGGATCCTGATTTTGCCTTTCCCGTTCCGGAGAGCGACGGTTAAGGTCTCGACCCACTACAAGCAACCAATGAATACTGCGCGCCAACATGACAACGGCAGCTTTTTAGCGAACGGAAATTTTACGCAGTGATTCTAGCTGAGATATACTCCTTGTTGCCGGTCAGAAACGCTAAAATGCAAGCCATGCAGCCAACAAATTATTTTGCATGTCTTGCGAACATTTTATTTTCTTTATTCTTTTTTTTATTGTGTTTTACGAAACGATGACATTCGAAATATTCGATAGTAATACGAAGACAACTGTTACAGTTGCCTTCGTATTACTATCTGTGTACCTGGAGACCATCGGGCGGCTGTGAGCGTGTGGTCTTTTTTTATTTTATTTTTTTTTCTTCTTGAAAGTGTCACGCATGATTGGTCAGCAGCGAGCGCGGAGGCTGCGTGATCTATTTCTTTCGCAGATTTATTTTCCCCGTACGTGTCGAGGAGCGATTATCGCAACGAAAGCCTCGCTTCCGGAACGCGACGTGCAAAACGAACGCCGAGCCGCTCTGCTGCACCAACGCAAAGTACTGCATTCAAAACTAAATCACTTAAACATTCCTCGTGCCTTTCCCGCACTTCTGCGAGGAGAACACATGCGGGAGGAAGCAGACAGTCTGAACAGAAAGAAAAACTGTAGATGAATATATAGCCTGTAACACCGTGAGTTGCGTAGACCTCGTGCTAATGAAATGTACCACCTCAGATTTGTTTGGAGACTGCAGCAATGAAAACAAAAATGCAGGACGGTTTTCCGTCCTTCTAAACTGTTTTGAAAATCGTTTTGACGTCAATAACAAGTTTAGTAATTGTCGCAAATCAGTTTTCTCATTTTATCCGGATTCAGGATGACTCACATTCTAAGCGCTCGAAAGAGACGACCGCGTTGTGAATCAGCCGGGTGACGTTACGTTTGCTTTAATTCCCTGCCAGTTCCGCTCCTTGCGTGCGTCCTATGAACGACTTCCTTCGCAAACCACGACACACAACAAACAAAAAAAATTAAATACGCCTGATAGTGGTTTTTCTGCTCTTGACTCCCGCCCTAGAACGTAATACCCCTGTTTTATGGGCACTTATAAACGATCTTCCTAACCGGCGAACCACCGTATGGGTGGCTATAGGATAGGGCGAGCTTGAACTTGGGAGACGGAACAAGCCGTCATGGGGTTGCTTCGAGAGTACCGCCTGAACAGCCTATGCGCAAAGATTAAAGGAATAAAAGAGGGTGCACCTGGAAGTATTCTTTTCAGCCAAAACACACAAGGAGAGCGTATCGTTCCGGGCCATCGTGTCAGAGAAAGGTACTTGGCAAGCACATGTGTCAACCTTCTCAGCCAAGCAACCGTCTTCAATGCAGTGCGATGACCCGTACAAGGCTTAAAATACGAAATAGGGGACTTTATAGCTTCAAATTAATGGGCCTAACGTCGCCTCAGGCTTTTCGATAGGCATACAAGATATGTATTATACTATTCCCAATGCAAGCCTCGTGTCAATTCTTCGACAAAAACATGGAAGAGCACAACAGCACATCATTACAAAACACGGCAGGGATCAACTTGGATACCTTCTTGGAAGCGCTCAGTGCAGCGACGGTCGTGGCAGGCGAAGGCCAGCATTTTGTGCAAAAAAGTGGTGTGTGTATAGGCTCTCGTGTAGACCAACTACTGCGTGATTGGTTACTAGCAGCATGTAGCAAGACCATCCACTCAGGTAGGTTGATGACTTTCTAATTCTTACAATAACGGAGGTTGAAGATCAAAACAACGGTAAAAGAGGTCGTTTTATGGTGTCCAAAAAAGCTGCCCAGTATTCGTATTCGGGCGTGAACTACCCGTTGATAGGTGCACCAAGTTCCTCGACCTCACACGAGAATTTAATGAAACATACGTTCGTTAGAAATGTGAACCAAGGTCAAACGAAGGATATCTTTTCTTTTTCTTTTTTTTTTTGCGTCTGGGCATTCCAAAACTGCAAAACGAAGCGTTAATAATACCACGTTTGTATTGGTCTTAAACAAATCTTGTAATCGTAACATTGGGCAAAGTTTAAACAAGCACATTTCTCGCCTACGTGATTCTGGCTATCCGATTGGTCTCCTGGCATGCGTGTGTGAAAACATCTGCACAAAATTAAAGCGAAAATCAGCTGACACAGATGGGAGAGAAACAACAAGAACTCAACGAAAATGCTCAGTAGTACCCAACGTTAGTAGTACCCTACATTCATGGGATAACGTAGACTCACTAAATTCTGTGTTCAGGGAATATGTTTCCAGAATACCGAAACTCCCAAGGTCCGAACCGTGGCGCTCAAATTCATCCATATCCGTGTCGCCATTTTGGATCCTTAGATAGTACAGTGTACAACAACTGTACGCTTACCACGTCGCTGGCGTTGTCGAAAGGTATTTCAGGTAAGAGTGTGACACGGTGGATAGTCGCATTTGCGACATCATTTACACGTGTAATCATTAATGTGTGGTTCACTTTAAAGGCCCCAGGTTAGTAGTCATACCTCACTGGTAAAATATCTAGTTTTGAGATGAGTCACCCATCACTGTCTAAATATCTAGAAATATCAATAATTCACGCGACGAGGGTGGTCTGTGCCGTGTTCCCATTGCAGTGGAGAACTTTATCGCTTAGAGCTTAGCCGCTTATTTATTTCTGTCATCCTATTATAAGCCGCTGGCTTTCTTTTTCTTTTTTTTTACGCTTTTTGAGCAATCAAAAGACTGTCATATAAATGCTGAAGCATTTCATCGATTTAGTTACAACTGCATACAAGATTTTTAGGACTGGACAGGAACTGGATTGATTAAAACATAGTATCATACCCTTTTGCAGCGAAGTTCAGCAATGATTTCCTTATGACGATTCTGAAGGCAGTTGGACGTCGACGCTATCTTTGTCAATGGTTAATGCAGACAAATGTAACTGATGGTGATCAGTGACGAGAAGGGCTTGATATACGATCAATGACTTTCTATACCACAAACACCATGGATCTTTTTGTCATCATTCATTCTCCCTGAGCAGAAAGATGCATCTCATTCACTCGTGGCATCAAGTGACGTATACCTCTCTAAGACCTCGCCGTAAAGGCTTCATTCGTGCTTTTTGCACCACAGAAGAGAAAACAACAATGTAATAAAAATTAAAAAAAAAAACTAAAATAAAAACCGCCTGAGTGCCCATTCCCACCAAGACTGTTTGCTTAAATTGCTTAAATTACGTTATGAGTCACCCGGGCATTCGTGCTTCGAATTTTGCATGCCAAGCAACTCCTGCATTATATTTACGCTTCGTACGAAGCGAAGCAATTTCAATAAAAAGTTTTGCAATATAATCCTCATTCAGAAGAAGCCGTTCTTCCAAGCATCGTTCGTGCCGAACCAAGCTCAGTCAGAGCAGCCTGATCGGCTGCGAGGCGACGAGCAATGCCTGTTTGCTGTGCCTTCGAAGCGTAAATAAGCCAGCGAGAATTGAAAATGGTCAGCTGAACAATTACAAATGAGAAAAAACCGTGAGAGGAAATACATATACATGTATGTATTTCCTCTCACGGTTTTTTCTAATTTGTAATTGTTCAGCTGACCATATTCAAGTATGTACCAACTAGCTCAAGTAAAACCTGTAAGCCAGCGAGCTCGTGCTGAAGGCGGAGCTTCTAGTCTGTGCTTAAAGGTGAACAGAGTACCGTACTTTCCGGATTACATTTCACACCCGTTGCATAGTCCGCATGGGTAAATTTTTGGTCAAAATATAAGTTTTTTCTCAGATAGTCCGCACCCGAAGCATATAGTGCACACGCCGTACATAGTCCGCACTTAGTGCTGAGTCCAAACGTATAAGCTATCATACACAGCACACTTTGACTAATGCCTTCTGTATTAGCTCACAAGGATGCTTTATTATACTTAGATCAACATTAATATACTCCGTTATTCCCAAAATCATTCACGTCCTGTCACAGTAAACAATCTAGAAAGAAAAATCAACTCAAGCCCGTAACGCCGTATATGGGCAAGTGCAGGGTTGAGATCGCGAACTGAATCGCCGATACTTTACGGCTTAGAATTATTTCATGACATTAAAAATCATAACCTATTAAACACGCGCATCTCACGACAAGCCGCACAAAATCAGACCGCTTTTTGACATGCTGAACTCGCGGCTGCACTTGATACCAAAAGAGGAGTATCTTGCGGTAGATGAGCAAAAAATTCCAACTCAGTTCATTCTTCTTTTTTTTTTTTTATTTACGGAAAGGCAATTGGGGAAAGAAATTCGAGAAAAACGAGTACCATTCACCCAATTCACGGCAAGAAGTTTTGGGTATCACCGCCTGGTGGAATTTGTTCACAACCCAGAGTGAGGATACTTAAGCTCCCTCTGCTGGTGCAAGCACGCGCAATGCCAAGCTTCTACATGCACTATAAGAATTATAACATAACCTTTCTAAAATGTACGTTTGGGCTATAGTTGGTTGATGATCATCTTGATTTAAAACAGCGCTGTCCCGTCTTCACTTTGTCCTTGTCTTGCCGCGCTGTTTTAAACCAAGATAAAACATAACCGCGTGCACTGTACCCTTAGCGCGTGCCCCTAGCGAGTTTCTCACAGCGAATAGCACATAGAAGTAAGGCCCCTTTATGTTTTAAAAGTAGCGCAAGGTACGTCGATGCACGAGGCACGTGCAACGTGCAGCCTTTGGGAAGATCATGGCGGTACAGCGCTACAGTCCACTGTAACAGCGCAGCACTGATCATCAGTGCTGGGCTGTGCCGCCATGATCTTCCCAATGGCTGCACGTTGCACGTGCCTCGTTGTCTTCTATGTAAAGCCCCTCTGTCCTGGGAAAAGTGGCGCCATTCATTGTTGTAAAAATGCTCGAGACACGTGCCGCGCGCCACTTCTGGGAAGAACATGGCGTCTGAAATCTAGCCTCTGTCCTGGGAAAAGTGGCGCCATTCATTGTTGTAAAAATGCTCGAGACACGTGCCGCCCGCCACTTCTGGGAAGAACATGGCTAACATGACGTCTGAAATCTAGGCTAGATTTCAGACGCCATGTTCTTCCCAGAAGTGGCGCGCGGCACGTGTCTCGAGCATTTTTACAACAATGAATGGCGCCACTTTTCCCAGGACAGAGGGGCTTTACATAGAAGACAATTAAGACCAGCGCCCCTATGTCCCGCAAAGTTCTCCGCAGCCCGCTACGAGATCTGGGACTCTGCAGGCAAGGCTAGCGCAGCGCATGCTCAGTAGTGGTGTCTTCGTTCCAGAGAGCGCAGCGGAGCTGGGAAAACGCTCTACGAAAGCTCCCTAACGTTGGTGGTAACGCGTTACAAGTAACGGCGTTAACCGGGTAACCTAGTAACGTACTCGTTGCCTTTTTCAAAACGATAACGGGTAACGTACTTACGTTACTTATTTGAGTAACGTGTAACGTAGTTAGGTTACTCGTAACAGCATTCTTCCCAAGACTTAAAAAAATTACACTTGAATTTCCTTCGTGTTTTTACGAGCCAAACCATACAAATCTTTTTAGTGTTTTTTTTTATACTTTTTTGTGACAATTTAGGTGGAACCGCAAAAAAAGATAAGGTGGTTATGTTCAGTTTCTGGATGGACATAATGTTTCTTGAAACATGGAGCTTCTGCATACCTGTAACATCAAGTAACGCAAAAGTACCGTTCATTTTATTTTGAGGTAGAACAAGCCGGTAACACGTTCCTTTTATTTGCAAGTAGCGAGTAACGTATTTCGTTACTCTTTTTTTTTCGGTAACGCCTACAACACTGCTAATAAAGAGTTCGTCGACCGTTTTCCCATCTCCGCAACGCTCTCCGAAACGAAGGCACCGTCCACTCGTATACGCGGCAGAGTTCCGGACCTCTTAGCGGGTTGCGAAGAACGTTGCGGAACGGCGGAAACCATCCACGAAAACTCCCGGTTATTGGTGCATCGTGGGAGATCGGTGGCCGAACGTGTTAGCGCAGCGCAGCTCGGACCACGTGGAGCTCGCGCTGCTGTAGCCAGGGATCCTGCGCTCCATCCCCAGCTCTGCTCGTTTCGATCTACGTTAGGTGACATACAGGTGTGCGGTCGTGTGTGACTACTGTGCGATTAACGCTAAAGACCACAGGCTACCATTGGTGCAGCGCTGGCTAAATTTCTCATCTACAGCGTAAATCGGTCTCACGAATCGTTCGTCCAAGGAAGACGCGCTATTTACGTTCTCCCCTCAGAAGCTGCAGATGCGATGAAAAATCTGAGAACGCACATTCGCCCTAGTTGCTTTTGTTTTTTTGCTATCTCGGGTACTTCCGATTACCGCCGCAGGACACACGTACGCGCGTTCCCGTTCCGTTATCAGGCGTCCCTGATCCTGATTACGCACTTGATTCCGAGCGAAATTGTCTGCCCGAGCAAGAACGCGAGATCGATCAAATTATCGCTGCGTGTCAGATAACAAGGAACGCAGCCTCCTTTGGTGTCTCCTATAGACGTTCTTTCCGTTCCACTTCGTTCTCAGTTACGTGACATCCGTATTTGGTACGCGGGACGAAAAAATAATAAAATATTTCAACCTCGAATACGCGAAAATAAAATATAGAGATGGGGCAAAAGAAGAATCTGTGACAGTCCCGCATCTTTCGTAAACACCTTCCAGCAGCGCGGAGATAACAAAACGATGTTTTAGCGCATACCGGAAGTGACGACATTCAAGATGGCTGCGCCCTTGTGGAAAAGGTGTATGCACCAGCTCGACTCCCTGACATATCACGCCACTGCGTTGACGCTGCTGTAGGCACTGCGCATGCGCAGAAGCTTCGCTTCGCGCGAATCTGGTGTCTGCGCAGGCGCAGTCCAATGTGAAAGAACGCGGGCTTGTTTGTAATAGTGTGTGTTGGTGTATATAGTATTATACATAAATTGCATTCGGGCGCTCGGGCAACGAAAGTGCGATTAGCGCAAAGGCGAGGGTTCCGTCTCTATGTATACTATAAGGTTCGTTTCGTTCGCCCTAAGTCTGAGTGCAGCCGACGCTGCAAGCGAGTCAAGCAAGCAGCGACAGGCTTCGTAGTATCGTCATCTTTCTGTTCGTCTGCTATCGTCGGCTAAACCAATCGACGTCATAGTGTGTTCACCGTGGCCTTACGCTTTTAGTATGTGTGTTTGCACTTGTACGGGGTCTCGCTTTGACAACTCTCACACGTATGGCGAAACGGGATATATAGTTGATTGGCCCTTATGAAACGCACCGAGATAATGCCGATCGACGATCGCTTCATTCAATGAATCCTGCCAAGTTGCCTGCGTCGTGTTCTTTCCCATTGTTTCCTTCGGCTTCTCAATCTCATGTCCTTATCAGATGCTCAGCGTTATCTACTCAAAGTACACACCACGTTTAACGCATTGAGCGCGCGCTCTCAGCGCGGACTTTAATATTTGACGTGTCCTAGTTTAGGTCGACCGAGGAAAAAAACTGCCATTTATTTCACCGACTCTGCTCAAACTTACGTCAGGGTTAATCCTCTATAACCAGTGCAAATCGGCAGTGTTGTAGAATACACCGTAAAAGCGGGAAAATTTTTATATTATGGTATTTGCTAAGCTAATTGATTTCACAAGACGGGAATATCAGTCAAATATTTTACGCCATAGTAAGTGTGACTGTGACGTGCCCTTAAAAGCCCGTTCACACTCTTGCGACCGAGTAAGACCGAGAGAGACCAGACCGGTTTTTCAGCCTCTTACGACGTCTTAGAAACCGGTCTGGTCTCTCTCGGTCTTACTCGGTCGCAAGAGTGTGAACGGGCCTTGTCAGGTAACCGGATATCTCGCACTAACATCAAGCATTCTGTTGTGTGTGTTTTTTTTTTTTTTTTTTTTTTGTGCACGATAGGTTTTAAAAGCAACGTCGTGTATTGCGAAGGGCGCTGCGCTAATTGCTGAAACCTTTCAGCACACCTAATTCGTGTTTTTGTCAAGTAGGTTAAAGGTGTCAAATGGCACGCAAGGGTGGTGGGACGCGATGGAGGAAGCGAAAACATAGCCGCTCGCAACCGCTTTAGCGAATGTTTCAACTTTCATGTGCAATTATTGGTGCGGAGAAAAAAAAAAGCGTGATATTGCCAGCTTGTCACTCGAAGGGCAAATTTCGCCACACATACCCGCGTTTCAGGAATGCACCGGAGTATTGAATAATTTTTAGTTTCATTACGAATGTGCAATGAAGGTTGTACGAATTTTGGATTTTCCCGAGTGCGCTGGAGATTTTTAATAAAATGCAGAAATATGAACATTTGACTTAATTTTGCGCGCATTTTGAGGAAATTTTGAAATTAAAATCACTTAGACGATCAAAGTGACAAAATGGATGGTGATACGTACTGGAAATGTCTCCTATCTTAATTTTAAGACTTTTACAGGAAGCCGAAATTACTTGGTATTTGCGAATTTGTGCAAATAAATGCGACAAAACCATTTTCGCTAGATATATATATATTTAATGGGATTAACTAGATGGCGACACTAGTTGCCCCAAGCCAGAGCGTTTGTTGTTGTTGCTGCTGTTTTCACGAGCTTGCACGTACAGCTAGTCGCGGCACGAGTCCTTTGCATGACACCGCCGGGATCAGTTTTGCCGTTTTGCCTGAGGTGGTCTGTGTGATATTTCTGTCTGCTGCACCGCACGAAAAGATAGGACCAATAAGAGGCGACCTAGAACTTGGTCTGCCTCAACGGGCGACGAGTCTCCCAGCTGTAGATGAGAAATTTAGCCAATGCAGTACAACAACCGCTAGCCTGGGGTCTTTAACGTGTACCATGCAGTAGTGATACACGACCGCACGCCGGTACGATGTTCATCCAGATCGAAACGGGCAGGGGTGGGCAGCGCGAACTTTCGCTCCACGTGCTCCGAGCGGGTGTGCGCCAGCCCACTCGGCCACCGATCTCCCTCACACACCTTTAGTAAAGCCGTTCGATGTGTTTATATGCCATGCAAGCGTCATCAAATTGTGCGACACCTGGAAGCAAATGGCGGCGCAGCTCTAAAATGAGCGGCCAAGGAGTGGCCCCTCAAAGGAAACTGAGGTGCGGCTCGCGTTCGTGGCACGTAGTTCTTAGGCGCCCGATTCCGGCTTGAGCGGCGTCGCCGTCGTCGTCGCCGCTCAAGCCGGAAACGTAACAAAGTCGTGACGTCACCCATGAACAAATTCAGCGGCAGGAGGAGAGGAGGAGGGAAGAAGAGGAGGAGAGGAGAGGCGTACCCTCCCCTCCTCCTCCTCAAGAGCTGCGCTCTAGTTTCGCATTACAGGGATTTGTAAACGTGTTTCATTTTTTCTAACGGAGAATTGGCGATTTTCATCGCGCGTTTTTTTACAGCGAAGCTGTTTATGGCTAGGGTTCCGTCGATTTTTCGTGTGCCTCGCCAATTATACGCTCGCACCGCCGCACGCACACGCCTTCCCTGTATAAAAGATTCGAGGTAAATAACCAGAATAAAGCGTTGACGAACGTGCATGCAAGATGCCATTTGTTTTAGGTTTTTGCTTTAGAACAGTTACTGCTGCAGACGCCTGCACGTGCGGCGCCTGGAACACCATTCCCTGCATTCTCCTTGATGCTTGGGTAATTTAGCAATAGTTCAATTCAGTAGATTAGTTATCAATAGGCACCACTTTCAAGGTCAGTAGACTCAAGGAAAATAACAAAGGTTTCTAAACCTTTATTATCTACCTTGCTGCTGTGTGACCCGCGTCGGCCATGTACGCTCGCACCGCCCACTCTTTGTCGTCGTTCCAAGCGATTGCGCGCCTAGTTTCCTTTCCTTCCGCTTTCCCGTGGTGGCGCTACCGTCGCGCGTGTCTGCTTTCCGCCGGGTGGCGGTCCCGTCGCGCGTGTCTAGTTTCCTCCGGCTCCACGGGAAGGGTCTTTGTCGTGTGCTAAAGAACTTCGCTTGTCATCCACCTGCACAGAGTGGAATGGCTCATGACTCTTTTTTTTTTCTTTTTACCTCGCAGCTTTGTCTTTTAAACGTCAGCCGCTGAGAATATCTGACTCGCTCGAGAACGTTGAAAAGCGATCCTGTTGCCACAGCTTTCTGTTCTAGCCGCTGTAAGTGCCGTCGATTTCGCTGGAGTCGCCAATAATCGCGTGACTACGATCAAAGGTGCACCACGCTGAATTCTTCGGGATTCTGCGTGCCATATCTTTACGACGCCTCCGTCCAAACCGTCGTACTTTTTTTTTGTTAAATTCTTGCGTGTAGAAAGGTACCAGTATCAGATCCTGCCAAACAATAATTCTGATTTAATGAGAAAATATAAGGATATGCCATGTCGCACCTCTCGGAAGGAATAAGACGCCCGCAGCCTGCTTGGGATACACTACTTCCTCCTATAGCCCAAACGAGACGAACGACAAAATGAAATAAAGCTTTCCGAGAAAACTGGACGCCTAAGCGAACGGACGAAATCAGAGCCGCAGCACTGATCTGGCACGTTCTCTTTTCTCGCGAGTCCCGACCTGCCGTCAGCTCCGAGTTGCGGAAGCCGGCGGGAACGGCAGACGAGAAGCGACGTGACTCAGTCTATGCCACGGGGAGCGGAGAGGCCCGCGAGACGAGCCTTGATTTACGAACCGCGCTCCGCATCGAGCGGCCCGAGTCGACGCGGCTTCAATAACAACCTCGGCAATGTAGGGAACGTGCTGCCCGTGAACTTGCCGCGGAGACCGTTGCGCGACTTCGGAGGGAGGGGGGTGCCTCGCCACTGTAGGGTCCATTCCCCCGGATCAGAGTATGGAGTCCGGATGTCCGCTTTCGTCAGTGTTGTTCGCGCGGTTGCCGGCGTGTACGGGACGGGACGCCTTTGGCCGGCGTCTTTTATCGCCGCGGCCACGGCTGTTTACGTGCCGCCGGAGAACGCGCTCTTGGCCCACGACCAGTCATTGTCGATGGCGGCACGTGCGGCGATCGTCCACGTCGATCGTCCACGCGACGACCTGCTCAACTCTCGGAATTTCTATTCCGCAGTTTGTCTTGAGACCGCGTTCCTCCGTCGTGGCTCGAACCACGCGAAGATGTATGTTTCTTTTTCCTCCCACGAGAAGCGGCCGCCAAAGTGGAAAAGGTGGAGCGGAAGGCAACGCATGAGAGGAGAGCCACGTGACTTGCGCCCCGCTGCGGCGAGACGCCGAAACACACTTCTCCCGAGCGAACAAGTGTGTTTCGGGTTCTCGCCGCTGCAAAAGGCTGTGCGCTGACGTCTAGGTTCCCCGAGAAATGGCTCTTTGCTGCTCTGCTACCAGATCCATGCGCTCCAAATCTGCGACCGGGCTCTATATAGAGATCCGTCCTCAAACTACCGGGCTTTGTGACTACAGATGAAGCTATGGTTTCATACTTACTTAAAGAACAAAGGCTAACGTATATACAGGGTGTTTTTTTTTTCTTTTTTAGCTGCACCAAATTTTCAACAAAAAAAAAAAGCTGCGTTAGGGCACTTTTAGTTATGCCATTAGCATACCCGACCTGGCGCCCACTAGGACCGATTATTTTGTGCATCTAGGCGTGTAATTAACGGAGATCTCTTAATTAACTTTTTAATTATTGTTTTTAGAGGGTTTATTGCATTTACGAAATTGAAGCCCAACCTTAATATGCTCCAACCCCGCAGCGAAGTAAAGGCACAAACAATTTCTGCACGCGTTTCTGGCTAAATTATTTCATTCCCTCAGGCTCTTCCAAACCGAAACTGACCAGAACAAGAGCGTCAATGACGTCGATATCTTCGCCCTCGCTTGGCGTCACAGCAGTGACGTCACCTGTGATGCAGGCACTGCCGTCAGCGCTTTTGCAATACGTTGCTCTCTCCTTCCCCTGACGTCACTGTGCACCTCACCCAATCAGGGCGCGGCGACCGCAGCGACGCTTGTGTTCGCTCTCAGGGCTGATACTCGTTTAGATGTCCCTGAAAATAAAAGGGAATAAGAATGTCCCGACAAGACTCATGGAAGCAGTTGCTTTTGAGAGGCAAGCGGATTGATGATTGGCATAGCATGGGGTTTAATAAATACGGTATGTCCTACAACTTCAAAAGTGTTCCGAGTGCTGGGCCGGATTTCGCGCTGCAAATACTGTTTTCTCGTTGTATGGTCCTTGATGGATGATATTTCAAGAACAGTGTCGACAAACAAAAATATCTCATCAGCACGTGGATAATAATTGTCTTAAAAAACGATCGAGCTAAGTTTATCATGATTTACGAGCCTCCATTCGTGAAAGTTCGTTCATCTTTATTTAATTGTGTCCTTGAGCAGTTGGAGGTCTATTGGCAACTCTAGCGGCGTGCGTTTAATCCAGTTTATTTTGTTTCCCATTTCAGCCAATAGGCCGCGCCCGTTTTTGCTGCATACCTTGTTATCGGACTAGTGGCATAAGTAAAAAGAAGAATAAAGTCTTCTAATTCTTTTCCTTCCAATCCGCAGAACGGAAGGTGCGCGCACCAGGTTGCGAAGAGGTCCTACCGTCACACGGATTGTAATTTTCTGCTATGGAGAACGGCAAATGAATGCTCGTGCTTAGCAGCGACATTGGATTATTTACCATGCTCCACTTTTTCCGAATTTGGTATACTATAAAAAACTTAATCTTATATTTTTTGTTGTAGTTGTTTTTTAATTTGAGATTTTTTTATTGTTAAAATAAAAGCTGTGGCTAAGTGGCGCAAGCCAACGCCCGAATAAAAGGGTTCAGCACCATCCATCTATCCATTCATACCTCGGTAAGTGGTAGCAGTAGTAGCTCGCTCCTTTCCTTCACATCTGTCCCGCTGGGTGGCGTCGTCACCTTTGGAGTTGCGAATATTGATTGATGTGGTACTTAAAAATTCCTATCTGCCCTTCCTTAAGTGTTGAATAAAATAAAAAAAATATCGGTTAATTGGAATTCCGCGCAACTCACGGGGATATCGCAATCTATCTATACTTCGTTAAACCCTAACTTGTCAGAAAGCGAACGATATCACCCCCCTCCAGCCAATTACAGCGGGACGGAGCGAAGCACGTGACACTTCTTTGCAGGAGGAGTGCACACTACCGACAAGCTGTCACGTGCCTCGTTTGAACGCTTTGATTGGCTCACTGGGGCCGTAGTATTCGCCGTTTGTCAAGTTATGGCGAAACGGAGTGAAGCCGCTGTTTTATTATGAAACGTTTTATGTAATTGGGTAGAGTCGCAACATCGGCGTTCAGTCAGATTTATTTATTTTCATATATTTGACGCGCGCTTAACTTTTTTTATCTCAGCACGCGGTTACGCTGCGACTGAGCGAAATACGCAAAAGCGCGGTGTCCGCTTTTAGGGGTGCCGCTTCTCCGCAGCGCACCGGTGCCCGGTGGGAAGCGCACTCGACGGAGTCGCGACCGGCGCCGGCACGACAGTTCTACGATGTCATCAAGCGTAAATCGAGGGACCACCTTTTTTAGGCGCGGCAAACACTCCAGTCGAAGACGCGTTCCAGTTATTATACCTGACACCATGCAGGTTAAGTGACCACGTGACACATGATTAATTATACTGCGAAAACAAAAGCGCTACGAGAACCCCCAATTTCTCACACATTGCAATCCCGTATCTGACGATTAGATCAATATATAGAAATGAAGCTGCCAATTTTTTTATTATCAAATATTTATTTTGTGACAATAACATAAAAATTAAAAAAAAAATACCGTAAACTGTTTTGAACTGGTTACCGATATATTTTTTTCCGGTTCAGTTCCGGTTCAATTCCAAGATGGCGGCGAAGATTTCGGTTCGGTTCAGATCCGCGGCTAAAAATAACGGTTCGGTTCCGGTTTTCAGTTCGGTTCGGTTCCGGTTCGACACGTTGACGATACGCTCTCGTGCACCGCTCACTACCCCACGCGCTCGCGCACTACGCTTCATTCAGATGCTTCACGCCACGGCCCTTCGAGCAGAAATGTACCGGCATCCTGGCTACAGAGCCACTTTTTCTTCATAAAGCGGCGGCACGTGGAACTACCCAACAAATATCGCTGCTCCAGCCACTCGTTTTCCAAAATGGCGGTTATAGTGAGGGTCGGAGATGCATGCTGGTATACCAGTTGCTGGGCCTACCTAATGTGCTGGCTTCACTGAGCGACTCAGGAAGGTAGGGTGTTTTGCGTGCAGATAACCTCTTTATCCTGGAAATAAAAACGTTTTTCTAGCGTAAAATTCAGGAAGGAAGCAGAAGCTAACTTCTATTTTGGACTTGATTTCTCGCTGTAGGTGTTAATTTCGGTTTTCCGCCTAACTCAAGATGTGTCTCACAGAGGAATTCTTAAGCTAAAGAAATTGTTCGCTGGAACTTTATTTTTTGGCATACGTTTCCGATCCAGGCACTTAAAAATATTGGGGCTGTTCAGTGTCCCTTCAAAAACAGGATATTTCATACTCCTCAAAAGTGATATAGAATATCGTATTTATTGAACAAATAAAAGCTAATATTTCTGTGTTCTTGCAGCTTTTCCTCGCTGAAATAATTGTCATGTGAAATAATGAACTGCGTAGCGCAAGGTGCATCAATGCACGAGGCACGTGCAACGTGCAGCCTTGGGAAGATCATGGCTAGAGTGTACTAGAAAGACCGAGTGGGACGAGCTACAGGCTCCGCTCATGCTTTCAGTTGTACCTCAAAATGTGGAAAGCGATCAGGTGGAACCACGATGGGTGGAACTAGAGTCACTAAATAAAGCTACGCTTTCAGAGTACCGAGACTCCCAAACTATGCGTCTGAAGCACGTCAGGGGCTGCCATCTTGGGTCCGCGCGCAGATGGAGGAGTGACTGTAGCTGAGCCAAGCCGAGCTGTAGCCGTCGACTGCTGCAGCTGCCGCGGTCGCAACTGTGGCAGCGAATCAAAGTCGCGTTGTTCGTATCTCGACGTAACACGGAAAACGCGCGTGCTGAGCGACGAACCTCAGCGTGCGCGCGCAGTAAACAGCAAAACAGCAGCAGGCAGAGGATCGCTGGACCCAAGATGGTGGCGTTGCAAAAACGCGATGATGATGATAACGACTCACGTGACTGCCGCTGTCCAATGATGCCGCAGCGAACCAGAATATTGTTGAATAGAGCGACTGTATTGTCGGCAAAATGCCGAAGAAAAGCAATGCGGTACTCTGAAAGCGTAGCTTATTTAGTGACTCTAGGTGGAACCAAGCTACCTCGATCGCAGCCCCACCTTCGCTGCGATCGAGCAACAACACAGGTCAAGATCATATGGGCGATATAGCCACTAATGGGCTATATTGTGTTTTTTATGATTTTGGCGTTAGAGGTAACGTCAAAGCCCCACGACACGACGACGTTACGACGTCATCGCCGACGACGTTACGTGACTCTAAGATGGTGTCGTAAGGCCGTCGTGACATCGCGTCGCGTCGAGAACGACGCCGTTTGGCGACATCAAGTCGCCGTTGTAACGCGGTCGTGACGTCGCGTTGAGGACGACGCCGTTACGCGACGTCAAGTCGCCCTTGTAACGTGGTCATGACGTCGCGCGCCACATCGAGGACGATGTGGACGTGTTCGTCGATGCCAACGTTGACGTCGACGCCCGACGCAACGTCAGACATCGCTGTGACGTCACGTTAACGTCGTCCTGACGTCACCGTTAGCGTCAACGTTATGACGAAAGCCTTGACAACGTGTAACGTCGTCGCCTTCGCCAGCATCAGCGTCGACGCGCAGTCACGACGAAGTCTTGACGTCGTTTAACGTCGTCGACGATGACGTCGACGTTGTGAAGCTGTCAGGACGTTTTCGTGACGTCGAGTGGCGTCATGTCGACAACGACGTCCACGAACTGGCACCAAGCGTCCTAATGACGTTGGATTGACAAGGACGCCGTCATCTTGACGTCCCGTGACGTTGTCGTCGTCGTCATCAACATCAACGTTGACATCGTCGTCGTTGTCAACGGAATATGACGTCAGAACGCAGTCTTGATGTCGGGTCTTGACGTCAACACACGTTGACGTCAAGGCGTCGTCCTGATGTCGCATGGCGTTGTGACGACAAGTCAGGTCGCGTTGACTTTATGTACGTGACGCCTGACGTCTAGGTTGTATAAAAATATAGTCTGGCGTTCCATCGTTTCTATGACCTTGACCAGTGTGCCGGTCGAGCTTGGCGTTGGATCGAAACGCGTTTTTCATAAAAAGAGGCTAATCCGAACCACTTCGCTTGTAGTGCCCGAGAGGGCGCTACGAGCGAAGTGGCTTGAAGTAGCCGTCCACATGCGGAGGTACCAAAAAAGCACTCCGGTGGCCCCACTCGTTTTTTCTAGTACACTCTATAGACGCTTTCAGGCAGCTGTGCATGGGCGCCGCCATAACCGACCTTCAGTTTTTGTTCCCTCTTATTCCGTTCACTCCACTTCATCATTACCACAGCAGGACAGGTTATTGCCATTGTAAGTGTTACTGTGTTCTTCTCCCCGGCATAGGCCTTTGTGGAGGATCGTCAACGCTCGCTTCAGCGGTTTGGCATCTCGGTAAGACAAGAGAAGGTCGGCTATGGCAGCTCAATATGACGCGCGCTGAAATCGTCTATAGTGGCGGCACGGGGCAGCACTGAGCTACAGTGTTCTAAGCTAGATTTTCAGACGCCATGTTCTTCCCAGAAGTGGCGCGCGGCACGTGTATCGTGCATTTCCGCAACAATGAATGGCGCCACTTTTCCCAGGGGCTTTGAACGCCAGCACCAGTTGCTATGATACTGCCGGGCGGCGCCCGTTTTCATCACTCATGTGTCCCCTGCTTTACAGCAGTTTTATGGTGTCAAATGGGGGGATCGGTGGCCGATTTCCAATTTCGAACACCAGCGCGTGCGGACGTGGAATCATGAGCTCCAGCGGAGCGCGCGGTTTTTGCGGCGAAGACGCAGCGTCTACTGACTACCGATTATTCTGCCACCCCTGCCGACTGGTTCTGCGGAGTTAAACATCGTATTTTTGCATGCTGACGTTCGTGGCCGCCCGTACCAAGTGGAGGACTTCCGGGACACCCTGCAGCGTCTGGAAATGCTTCCCGAAATCACCGCTTTGGGGGCATGCCAGATGAACCACGTCTGGGCTGTGACTTTCAAGTCACCCGAGGGAAAGCGGAAGGCCCTTGCCGCCGGCGACCTCGTCGTCAAGGGGCGGCGATGCCTCGTCATCGACCCGGGAAACCGAGACATCCGCCTCAAGCTTCACTGGATGCTGTACCATGTTCCTGATGACGAGGTGAAGACGGCGTTGGCACCGTACGGCACTGTAATCGAGGTGGGCACCGAGAAGTGGCGGGTGCAAGGCATTGCGGGCTGCGCGTCGATGACGCGAACGGCTGTCATTCGGCTCAAGCCTGGGCTTACACTGGACGACCTGCCGCATCAGTTGCGCATCGCGGGAGGGCTGGCGCTCGTTGTAGCGCCGGGCAGGGCGCCGCTCTGCCTCCGCTGCCAGCGGACCGGCCACATCCGCAGTGACTGCCGCGTAACCAAGTGTGAGTCGTGCCACCGTTTCGGCCACGACGCTGACCAATGTGTGAGGACGTATGCAGCGGCCGCAGGTGCCCGAAGCGGCGAGACAAACGCCGAGCACGTCATGGACGAGACAGACGCGGAGGAAGTCGCCGCGAGTGCCGCTACAGCTGCCAAAGACAATGAGGAGAGAGCTAAGGATGGCACCGACCGAGTAGCGCCTGCAGAGTTTCCGAAGATGACGGAGGCCACGCCAGTTGCCGTGGCTGAGACGAGCCTCGACCAGACAACACCATGCAACGCTGCGCCGGGGAAGGAGGAGGATGAGGCGAGAGCCGTCGAGCCAACAACGTCTTCTGAGGAGCAGCTAAGCGTCGACGTGGATATGGCTGGCACTGGAGCTTTGGCCACAAAACGACCACGGGAACTCGATTCGGATTCAGACTCGGACGCGGTTAAGGTTGGCTATGACTCGAACCTGGAGGAGCTGCCTGTGAAGACGGTGATCACGAGGCGGAAAAAGCCTCGACCCGCACCAATTTGTGTTTCCGAACCCAGAAAACCGGACAAGCCGACCGGCTGACGCGGTTATGAGCCGGTACTTGGTGCGGTTCTCTAGACGCGGTGAGCCCCTGATATGCGAGGGCGTCTATTTATGTAGGAAACCTGAAATTGTTGACACTTAACGTTCGAGGCTTTGCCTCGCGTCGCAAGCAATATCAGGTAAAGAGGCTCCTAATCGGCAAAGGTATAGATGTCCTCGCAATTCAGGAAACCAAAGTTGGAAGTGACGAAGAGACCGCATGCTTACTACCTTCTTTCTTGCACTCTTTCGAAGTGTGCGTGTCGCGGACAAGTGGTATGTCCGGGCGTTGTATGTTGTTTCTTCGAAAATCTTTGAACGCAGAGGTCCAATCAGTAATAGTCGACAATGTTGGTCGACTCGTCATTTGCGACTGTAGTATTTCTAATTTTGAATATCGTATCATAAATGTATACGCCCCAGACAACATTAACGAAAGGAAAGTGTTTTTTCAGAGCATTGACGAATATTTAGATTCTCAACGTAAAGTTGTCTTGTTAGGTGATTTTAACTACGTTTGTGGCACACGTACGGGACCGATCCAAAATTACAAGACAAAGCGACAGTAGTGCAATTATTTCAAACGAGTCGATTACGGAATACAGTTTGCACGATGTCGCGACGCACCAAAGAACCAACGATTGTTTATGGTACACACATTATCAGTCCTCGAGTCATGCCCGTCTTGATAGAGCTTACGTGTTAATTGAACTTTTAACCGGATACGAAGACTATAATGTGCTGCCGGTATTCTTCTCTGATCATGCCCTCGTTTCTTTTATTGTTGGTGGTCTCAAAGAAAAAACCCAGTTTCGTTGGGGCCAGTGGAAAATGAATAATAACCTTCTTAAAGGAGCTGTGCAACGATATTTAATTGGAATGTTTTTCTCTCTGCACAAGCTTACTGGCACACCTGGGACTCAAGGATACTCACACGCAACGCCACTGGTCAAGAAACTCTTTTGTTGCGGTGTAATTTCAAGGACAAAAGCGATCATTTTCATTCAATCTCTCCTTTGCAAAATTTCATGACGTAACTCGGGGACCGCAGTACACCCAAGTGACGATATTTGAACGCGGTTCATAGATTGGACCCGAGCATTGCGTGGGCACTCGACTTGGGCTCGTGATAATTGCTAGCTCGAGAAGCATTCGGGTAGTGACCCGTGTCCAATCGCTGCAACGACGACAACAGCCGAGCCATAACAATGTCTGGAACTCAGCGCGTGTCCTGCGCTTTGCCAACCCCAGCGTGTGGCTATGATCAACACTGGCGGCATATAATCGGCTCCAGATCACATGGCCACTTGTTCTGGCTGCGAGTTGAGGGGGTGAACGCTGCTCGTTTTTCTTTAATTTTTTTTCTGGGACTTCTATTGCGTGGGGTGGAAAACGAACGCGTGTTTCATAGGTCATTAACGTTAGGGATCCGTTTTGAGCGGTATATGCGCAAAGTACAAAAATTGTTGCATCGCTCCTTTAAGGATGAAGTTTTCACTGAGACAGTAGATGGAAAAAGACCGAAACAAAGTTGCTCCTTGATGACCTTCACCGACTATGCAGACTCGAAAATGAAAACCCAGGCATGCTTTCAGAACAGATTAAGACAGTAAAAAGTAAAATTGCGGACTTAGAGGTGGAAAAGTATAAAGGAGCCATCGTGCGGGCCCGAGCCGCTAAATACATTCTAGGGGAGCAGCCCACCAAACGGGCATTAAGTGCCGAAGCTAAGCATATAAAGGAAAAAAACATAGCCGAAATAGAATACGAAGGCTTACCAAGTAGTCAACCGGAGATTATAGAAAAAGCATGTATTGAATACTATAGTAATATCTTGCAGCGACAGGAGAACGGCAGCGACGCGCAATTTGAAAAAATAACTAGTAGTAACGCTCCGTCTCGAAGAAGAGATAGCAGAAAAACATTAGAAGAACCGATAAGGGTCACAGAGATTGAGAAGGCGGTTGAAGAACTGGCAACAAAAAAAGCTCCAAATCCTGACGTATTAACTGCGGCATTTTACAAAAAATTTAATCACGATATTGCTGCGCGTCTGCACGACGTAATAACCGAGTCGAATGAGGCAGAAAAGTTACCGCCTTCCTTTCTAAATACCCATACTGTCCTTATTCCTAAAGTAGATGACGCACACAAATTAAGAAATGTTAAGAACTACAGACCCATTGCTTTAGGCAACGTCGCGACTATAAAGTATTAATGAAAGTTCTCGCCCGACGACCACAGAATGTTATTTGCGACATAGTATGGGATCACCAGACCTGCAGTATCCGAGGTAGATCTATTTTAACGAACGTGCACATTGCGAGAAGTGTATTAGAGTTGTGCGATGCTCAACTGGACCAGGTTGCCATCCTCCAGATCGATCTGGAGAAAGCGTTTGACCGAGTGCAACATACCGTCCTATATAAAGTTTTGGATTTTGGATCATGTACGAGTGGGAAAAGTCATAAGAAAATTTGTACAAATGGCATATACGGGATGTACAACACAGATTATAATTAACGGGAAAGCAACATCGAGAATTTCTGTGGATTCGTCAGTTAAACAGTGTTGCCCGCTATCACCTTTGTTGTTTAGTATTTATTTAGAGCCCTTTTGTAGAACTATAATAAATAATACGAGTATTAATGGGGTTTCGTTACAAAATATAGAGGTCGAACTCCAGTCCTATGCCGATGATGTCGCCATTTTTTGTAAAGATTAGGACAGCACCTCAGCAGCAGTCTGTGAAGTGAAGGCCTACTGCGAGCTTACGCGTTCAGCTGTCAATTGGCAAAAGTGCAGCGGCTTATGGCATGGAACATGGGCCACAAAACCCGACGTTTTTGAAAACAAATTTTACGTCGACACCTCCAAAGTACTTAGGCGTTCCTCTACAACATTATAAGAGATGGAACATATACTGGTCTTGAATATGGTCAGCTGAACATATATGTTCAGCTGACCAGAACAAGTATGTACCAACTAGCTCAAGTAAAACCCGTATATACTGGTCATCAGTAGTGCAGAAAACGCGCGAGGCAGCTGGCAAATGGAGAGGATGGGATATGTCCATTTTTACGCGAATATATTTCTACTCGCTAAATTTTCGTATGTGCTTCAAGTGCTGGCGTGTGCTAGAGTGAATATTCAGAAGTTACATCGTGTTTTTGCCGTTTTCATCTGGAGATCGGGATGGGAGGGAATGCGTCGCGACAATTTGTTTCGTCGCGTTAGTAAGGGAGGGCTATCGTTATCTCACGTGTTCGTTAGGCAGACTGTGTCCCGTTTTATGTTTCTTAGAGAACAAACCAACCCTTTTCTTCGGACGGTAATTCCAATAACACTTGCAGATGAAATCCCTTTCTTTGTTGTTTCTTCATGTAGACCCAAGCAAAGGAAACTCAGCAGTTTTCTTCGAGAAGTGGTCGAAGCGTGTCGTTTTTTGTCTGTGCGTTTTTCTCTTCAATACTTGTCGACGGTGACACGCAAGCGCTTAACTCGTGACCTTATTGAAGGTGGTTTTCCTGAACCGTTGCATCGTTCCACGTTTCATGCAGGCCCAGAGCGTAATGTGTTATCTAGAGTTAAAAAGATGACCATTGCCCCTTCTATTAAAACTTTTTTTTTTTTTTTTAGTTACACACCAATACATTCACTGTCAAAACTTGGCCTGAGGGGAAAAAAAATTTGCGTACCGTGGGGCGTTGATTGCTTTGTGTGCAAAAAGCCTGAAACTATCGAACATGTTTTTCTCGACTGCTGGGACGCTTTCCTTTTCTGGGACGTCCTCCAGCGAACTATTAAAAAAGACTTGCCTTTAACCCCATACGGCATTAGGTTTCTTCCTGTGGAGAAACAAGTTGAAATCCCTGTCGGTCTAGTCATGCTCCTGGGCCTGCATGCCATATGGAGAAGTAGAATGGCAGTGAGGCATGCCGACGTTGATGCCCGACCCGTACGCATGTATTTCATAGAATCTGTCTGCAGACTAAAATCTGTATACGTCACTTTGGTTTGTGCGCCTGATGGGGTGTCAATTCTAGATGTACTTGGGACCTTGAAAGAATTTTAAATTTTACGACCGCGCATAAGTGAGCTTCATGAAGTGATTTAACAATCTGATCCTTTTGTATTGTACATGTCCAAACCGGCAATAAAAAAAAAATATATTGGTGGCCGAGTGGGTTAGCGCACACCAGCTCGGAGCACGTGGAGCGAAAGCTCGCGCTGCAGAACCCAGAGATCCTGGGTCCAATCCCCACCCCTGTCCGTTTCGATCTGGATGAACATCGTACCGGCGTGCGGTCGTGTATCACTACTGCGTGATGCACGTTAAAGACCCCAGGCTAGCGGTTGTACTGCACTGGATAAATTGCTCATCTACAGCTGGGAGACTGGTCGCCCGCTGAGGCAGTCCAAGTTCTAGGCTGTGTAAACATACACACAACCCAATTTTTTTGGTGTCAAATGAATGCTTTGGAAAGCTCGCTCCAGCTCCCGCGCTGCAGCAGTAAACAAATGCTCGGCATAGTCTATTTTTCAGACTGTCCGCTCGACCTGCAAACCTGCTTTCCACTGACGTCATGGCACTGAAAACCGCGGGTATTTATGAATGTTGGTTTTGGCATAATTTTCCCTTGATGATTTCACAATAACTATTCTGGATTTCCCGATGCAATATAGAATACCGGAAACGGTAAAGGATGGGGATTCAGAATACGTGGTTAGTTGGGGCGGCTAAGACAATCGCCAGAGTGCTCCGTTCCTTTTCCCTTCGTCACCAACTCCTCCTTGGCGGAGACGGGGTTACAGGAGGGTCGCACGAACAAATTGGCCCAAAGCGGCCTTGCGGAGCGCCAAGTAATGGGTCGCCTTCGCGAAATGTAGATCTTTCGCTGTAAGCTGATCAACAGAAAGCTTTTTGAACATTCGGACATTTTCTGCGCCATTTGCTCTTTCAAAGCGGCTGTAAACAAGCAGACGACGACGTCGACGACGCAGCACAAGCGCCTGCGCGCTTCCGGAGGAGACCACCGCCGGCGCACCGCTGCACAGAAGTTGACGGGACATATTTTAAAGCACACGGACCTTACGTGCTCGTCTTGGTGTGGATCGCGATCACCGTAGCAAAACCATTGGAGAGAGTGTCGGCAACGGAGAATTGGCTTGACGTCACTGGTTGTGCCGCGCGGTGTCTGTGTACGTGTGTGTGTGTTTGGGGGAGGGGTGCGCAGAAGCGTAGGATCTGCGTATTAGTAGAATAATCTAATAGGCGCCGAGTCATTTCAACAGCAGATTGTATGCGCGGTGGGATTTCCGAGAAAATGATGCAATGCCCCCAAAGAAGAGGTGCATGGATTCGCCATGCTCGTAACATAAAAAAAAAAATGTTATTTTACTAGTTGGGGCACAGTACTGCGGATGCTACGGGCGGAGAAAGAAGAAAGCCTCTTTTGTACGAATTCTGAGTGAACCCCATATCGCTTTGCTCTCCCTCTCCGAGGGAAAGCAAAGCGATGTTATCTTCACAAAAGAGGGTCCGGGTAAGAGGGGATTTCCTTCTAGAGCGCAGCTCTTAGGCGCCCGTTTCCGGCTTGAGCAGCGTCGCCGTCGGGTTAACCGCGCGGTGCATTATGGGTAAATTTCCCCGCTAAATCTAGCGGAAAAACTTCCCCACTAAATCTAGCAGAAAGACTTCCCCGATAAATCTAGCGGAAAAATTTCCCCGCTAAATCTAGCAGAAAGATTTCCTCGATAAATCTAGCGGGAAAATTTCTGAGGGTCAGGTGACCCCCCAGGTTACGTGCCCCCCCCCCTCCCGAGGTCACGTGACCCCCCCCTCCCTGAGGTCACGTGACCCCTCCCCCAAGTCATGTGACCCCCCGACGTCACGTGAACCCCCCACCCCCCGAGAACGTAACCTTCCCTCCTCCTCCTGAAGAGCTGCGCTCTAATTCGACGTTACAGGGAGTTGTAAACGGCTTTCACTTTTAGAGCGCAGCTCTTAGGCGCCCGTTTCCGGCTTGAGCGGCGTCGGCGTCGCCGTCGCCGTCACCGTCGGCGTAACCGCGCGGTGCATTATGGGTAAATTTTCCCGAAGAAACCCGAGGTCTTCCCGAAGGACCTCGGGTTCCTTCGGGAGGACCTCGGGAGGACCTCGGGTTCCTTCGGGAGGACCTCGGGTTTCTTCGGAAGGACCTCGGGAGGACCTCGGAAGGACCTCGGGTTCCTCCGGGAGGACCTCGGGAGGACCTCGGGTTCCTTCGGGAGGCCCTCGGCAGGACCTCGGGCTCCTTCGGGAGGACCTCGGGTTCCTTCGGGAGGCCCTCGGCAGGACCTCGGGCTCCTTCGGGAGGACCTCGGGTTCCTTCGGGAGGACCTGGGGGGGTCACGTGACCTGGGGGGTCACGTGACCCCCCCCCCCCCCCCCCCCCGAGGTCACGTGATCTCCCAGGCCACGTGACCCCCCCCCCCTTCCGAGGTCAACTGACCCCCCCAGTACCCTTCCCTCCTCCTCCTCAAGAGCTGTGCTCTAATTCGGCGTTACGGGGAGTTGTAAACGGCTTTCACTTTTTCACCTCGTTTTCAAATGCTCCAACTAAGCTCTCGCCTCTGTACCTTTGGCAACGCCGCGCGCAACTGAAAATGACTGAAGCTGTCATCAGTCCTGGCCAACACAAGCTGAAACAGTACAGAACGGTTGAGGCGCCAGACAGTGTGGTTTTAAACTGTCTAAAGTTTTAAAACTAGTCCCGAGACAGAAAAAAATACCGTCCGCCGCAAGGACAGAGGGTTCCACCCGAAGTCCTGCAGGAGATCCGCACGACATACCACGCAGGCTAAGTGCCTATACAGCTTTGGAACCGTAGAGCAGCCATCGCTCCGAACTCATCAAAACAGTTTTAGCATAGGCTCGAGCCGTTCTTCGCCGATTAGAAACCGGCACGAAAAACGAACTGAAGTCGATGAAGTAATGGTACCTGCGGCAGTATGGTTGCTGGAGAACGCAGTTCGTGGGACTCTCTACGAACGGAGGATGCCGCTGGCGCGTTCCCGTTGCATGGCTCGCGCGTACTTTCGATAAGACCGGGCAAAGACAATGCGTGCCTCTGATTACCAATCGCCGAGTTCGTTATCGCTGACGAAAGCGTCACGCGCTACTCGCTCTCGGCGGTATGAGACGTGTCCTCCAGAAGCGACACAGCCGCCGCGATAACCTTCCAAAGTTGACCAAACGAGTAAGTCCAGGCGACAGGCGCGGCACAGGAAAGGCGGGGAAGCCGTTTTCCACAAATCATCTGAAATTCCAGTGGTAGGCACTGCAAAAAACGGTCCGATACGTTTCTGAATGGGGTGGGGTGTTCGGAACCTGGTGGCGTCAAATATATACCGGGCGTCGACGAGAAAACCAAACCCTGTTTTTCGTACCGCGAAAATAAACTAGATATCGCAGAAAGCTCGCTCGAGCTCCGTCGGAACGTATACCCCCAGCAGTTCGAGCATGCCAAAGTTTCAGCACCCAACCGTTATCTTATACAAAAGTTACAAATTGTTTTGCTGTTGTTAATGTTGTTGTTGTTGTTGCTGTTGTTGTTTTCTTTTTTTTTTTTTGATGGGGGGGGGGGGGGTGGGGGGGGGGAGTGTCTGAATTCATTTTTTTTTAAATATATATATATATATTCAGGATTCTTAAAATGACCCCGAATTTCTTCTAAAAAAAAAGCTCGCAGGGTTGTATGTACGCCATCAGTCAATATCACAATGGACAGCAATATCCTGAAAATCTGCCTAAGCATTGCGATCTCAGAGCTTGACACTTATGCAGCTCGGCTGGACATACAGGACTAGAAACCAAGAGTGGAGAAGCTGTTACTGCTTTCCCACCTCCCTGCCATCTGCATTTCCATCGACAACATTCTAGAAAAATCATTAGGTGGTATCTATAGTTCGAAGTGTCGTGCTTTACCCAGCTAACATTAATTCACACTGACCACAAGAATATCTATAAGTATACTCCATTTCACGATAACTTGGCGAACTTTGAAAGCTACGGCCCCCGCGACCCAACAAAACCGTTGAAGCGAGGCATGTGACATCACGTCACGGAACAGGCTGTCATCTGCTGGCCAAGAGTCGTCTGCTGCGAAACCAACCAACTTCGGATCCTCAACTGCCGCAACATTGCCGTCCGCTGGAGTTTGAGCTGTTCGGGAATAGTTCATGAGACAGCCATACGCTCAATTTACTCGCAAATCTGTGCGATGTTTTGAGCGGAAGCGGTCGGCTGCGATCTCCAACGGCCATGGCGCTACAATCCAGATTGCAGACAAAGGAATAATTTCTGAAAACCTGAAATCTAGATAGAATCCAGCTAGATTTCCAGTTCCATTATCCAGAAAACGAAAAGTTATACTGGGCTTTTCAGTAGGGAAAGAGAAAAATATCGGGAGCGGATACGTATGTGGCGTCACTTTTAATGCTTAACTGTACCATGGAGCGAAGCCGGCGTTATCTGTAACCGACTGTAGCAGCGAAACGCAGTTAAATTCTGGCGAAAAGCACAGCAACGCAGATGCTTCGGGAAGCCGGCGGGGCGCCCAAGGTCAAAGCGGACGCGCCTCAGAAAAAAAATTCCGAAGACACCTAAGTACTTATGAGTTGTGAATGCGAGATCATTCTCGGCGCCGGCCGGGAGTGCGGCGGTGCGCCGCGCAGACCACCCTGGCTCGCTGGTGACTGCTGTGCTATGGTGCCTTCGTTTCAGCTTCCGTCCGAGCACAGCCAAAGCTGCGTGTGGCCGGAGCCAATCACACGCCGGTAATAGGTCGAGCGATCTCGCCTGCACTTTTGTACCACTCCGCCGCGCCCCTGGTCGTCCGCGCCGCCCGCGCTCGCCGAGTATTTCGCCTGCTACGGGTGCATCAAAGGTATCGTCTGCTACACGTTTAAAAAGTGCCTTTTCATGTTCTGAAATGTAGTCAGAGGGGATGTCGGTACGTAGGCTGGCCTCTGGCGTTCTTTTCCGAGCTTTACATCCTGTTCGGAATTTCGGCATAGCTTCGAGATCTAAGTACGCATTTCAAGGCGCCCGATGACCCGGCCATTGATGTTTCCTTGTAATGTCTGGATATACCAGGGCTCGAGGCGAAGTCCTTTACACCAGATTCTCGGCGTCCAATGTTATCGGCAGGTAAAGGGGTGCCCTGATTTCGCCGCGTATCAATGAAGTGTAATGTCCCGGACGCTTTTCTTGTTTACAACGCATTCGCAATACGACGCGGCCGGAGTCTCCTACCGAATTGGAAAGTAGTAGAGTTCCTGTATATGCTACCTATGGTGGCAGAGTTGCGCGTTCAGCCTCGGCGAGTGGTCGTAGCGCCGGCTTCCCCGCACGCCCTGGTTGCTTTGCTCCTCACGTGACTAAATTTGGCGAATAGCGGCGCCGCGCGCTCCGCCGCGCATGAAAAACAGGCGATGACTTTCCCCGGCTGGACGCCCCGGGCGGCGGCGGAACATCGGCAGACGCCCGTCCTCTGCACCAACCCGCGTGGAGACAGGCACAACAGCAACAGGCCCCCTCTCGCGCCGACCAAGCGCGCCGGGAAGAAACACACCAAGAGCAGGCGTCGCGGTTGCCAGTTGTTGGGTTGCCGCGCCAACGAACCCCCTCCCCCGACGGGGCAGCGAGCTGCGCCGTCACCACCACCGCTGCGCCGGACGGGAGGGAATTCCCCCGCGCACTGCGGGGAAACAAACCAGGCGCTTTTCCGCAGGGGCAAAGTGCTCTGCGGGGAGACCACGGCGTTTTCTCGCAGGGGCACGGCGCCCAGCGCGGGGGCAAGCTCCCTGCTCTCCCGAGCGCGCTGCCTCCCCAAGAAGATCACCTGCCCGCCGGCCCGCAGGGCGGCGACTCTGAACTCCGGGTCCTCCTGGAACAACTGACCCGGATTATCGCCGCCCTCGCGCAACATCTGCCACAGCGGTCTCTAAACGGGCTACACCGCGCCTGCTCTGCCATCCTCGCAGACGTCGCACCGAACTCCCATCTCCACACCAACAATGGGGGACAACATTGACGATCCAGGGCCCCCCCACAGAGCGTCCGTTTGCGCCGTGCTGCAGTGGAATTGCAACGGCCTCGGTCGGCGCCTACAAGAGCTTCGCTCGCACCTTAGGGACAAAAAGAACCCCTATGAGGCTCTGGCCCTCCAAGAGCCTAGGTGCTCGGCCGCCCGAGTGTCCGGTTACGTTTCATACTGCAGCACGCCCGCTCGCGTGGGCGACAATCCTAGAGCAATGTTGCTCGTCCGCAGGGGTCTCACGCAGAACAGGCTCGACCTCCCCGACATCCGAGGCCCAGCGGAAATGGTGGCGGTTACGCTGCAGCTCGCGGACGGACCTCTCCATATTGTTTCCGTTTACGTCCCCGGCAACGCCACCTGGGACACCCTTGACCTCTGTGCCCTCCGTGCTCGAGTGGGGCGTGACCGTGCTATCATCTGCGGGGACTTCAACGCCCACTCCGAAGCATGGGGGGACCGCAAAACGAATTCCCGAGGCAAGCGGCTACAGGAAACGCTAGAGAGAGTGGACCTCCTGAACATCACGGGGGCTTCCCCACCTACGTCGGCCCCGGTGCGGGGGGCAGCGTGATAGATCTGACCCTCGTCACACCGGGCCTGCGACTCTCTGCGAGCCCTCTCCCAGACAGCTGGGGCAGTGACCAGCTCCCCATCGTGGTGGGCACCCCCAAGAAGGCCCCAATGAAAGTATGCAAAATCACCGACTGGGACCATTACCGGGCACTGATCGCCGAGGGGGCGGCGGCCGGATTGCCCTTCACCTCCCAGCTTATCGAGGACGCCGTGCGAGCAGCGACGAGGACCGTCCAGGTGCCCAGCACCCGCCCCAACCCCGACCTCCTGTGGCTCAAACTCCGCGCCCGCAGAAGGCAGGCCCAGCGCCGCTCATGGCGAACCAGCCACCCTGAAGACATCCTAGCGTACAAGCGTCTCGACGCGGACTTCAGGCGCCATGGGCGACGACTGGCCAGGAGACAGTGGCGTCTCCTGTGCGCCTCCTTCGGGGCCCCAGGAGGGGGAAAACGTGCGTGGAAAATGGTGCGGACGTTGGGCGGCCTCCCGGTCCCGCGCAGCCCCGTGCTCTGCTTGGCAGCACACCTACATCTGTCCCCGACCGAGATGGCGAATTTCCTGGCGGACTCGCTCTTCACGGCCCCCACCCCTCCTCCCCCGGGCACGCCCCCTCCCATGTGGTGGATGTTTGAGGCCCCGACGGCCCCCGCCATGCAGGCCCCCGACGCGGACTTCAAACTGCACGAGCTGCGGCACGCGCTGCAGTCCGCCCCGCGCCGACGCACAGCACCAGGCCCCGATGGGATCACCGCCCAAGCCCTCCGGAACCTGGACGAGGGGACCCTGCCACAGCTCCTGGCCTTCTTCAACAACATCTGGCGAACGGCCAGGCTCCCCAGCGAGTGGAGGGAGGCTGTGGCAGTCCCCATCCCCAAGCAAGGCAAGGACCCCAACAACCCAAGCTCATACAGGCCCATCTCTCTGACGTCATGCCTCGGAAAGACAATGGAGAGAATGGTCCTGCGCCGCCTCAACTACCACCTTGAGGCGGCAGGGGCCTTGCCTGAATGCTTCTCGGGGTTCCGGACCAAGCGCTGCACGGCGGACTCCATCGGGGACCTCGTCAGCTCGCTCGAAGAGGCCAAGGCGAGGGGACACTCCGCGGCACTGGTCCTACTCGACATACGCCAGGCCTTTGATGCGCTGCCACACGCTCCGATCATTGACGCCCTGCGGAGGCTCGGGGTCACCGGGCGGCCGCTGGGATTCGTCCAGGCGTTCCTCGGCGGCCGCACGGTGACCGTCAAGGTGGGCAAGGACAAGAGCTCACCGCGGCATCTCACGCGCGGAGTCCCGCAGGGCAGCGTGATCAGCCCTCTCCTCTTCTCGGCCGGGATGTCATCCGTCCCGGCGGCAGCCCGTGCGGGGGGCACGGCGCGATACCCCGTCAACGTCGCTGTCTACGCGGACGACGTCGCGTTGTGGGTGACCGGACAGGGCGGCCGAGAAAGATGGAGGGCTGTGGCCGAGCTTCAAAGGGCGCTGAACAACGTCATCTATCATCTCAGGCAGCTCGGACTCACTGTGTCGGGCGGAAAAACTCGGGCGCTCATCTACGCCCCGCGTTCGGCCTCATTCCGACCGACACTGCTCATCGAGGGGCAACCGATCATCCACGAGCAGAAGGTCACATACCTGGGCCTTGTCCTGGACAGGAGGCTGACGTGGGGGGCAGCGGTGGCGAGCGTAGTCCAAAGAATGCGGCGCCGCATGAACACCCTGCGGTCGCTCGCCGGCAGCACTTGGGGGGCATCCCAGAACATGATGCTCCAACTACATCAGGGACTGGTGCTGTCGGTGGCGCTCTACGCGCTGCCGCTGCTCAGCCTCAACACCTCACAGGCAGCAAACCTCGAGACAGTCCACCGGATCGCACTTAGGATCTGCCTCGGCATATCCAGGTCGGCGGCGTCCATCCCGACGTACACGGAAGCTGGAGCCAACACCGTCAGTAACCATCTCCAAAAGCGCGCACTTGGGCACCTCATCCGCATTTCCACCTGCGAGTCCGCGGCACCGCTGCTGGCACGCATTGCGGAGAGGCCCGAGTCGCGCTTGGGGCAGCTTCTGTGCGTTTTGGGGGACGTCGCAGGCCCTGCACCGGCGATCACTCCCCTCTTACCATTGCACTCCGACCCCCATCCACTGACTGTCCACCTCCGAGTCGACGGGATGGGCCCTCGACGGAGGACGGCCGACGTCGTGGCCAAACAGCTGACGGAGGACCACATCGAGCGGCACCACCCCGGCTGGGCAAGGGTGTACACCGACGGCTCCGTGCGGCCCAGCGACGGCTCGTCGACGGCGGCTGTCTTTGTGGAGAGGGCAGACCTGGGCGTGGGCGAACGGTTCGCCTTCCACGCCACCAGCACCACCACGGAGCTGGCGGCGATCCTTCTGGCGCTGCGCCTGATCCACTACAAGAGCCGACGCCCGGACAGCTGGCTGCTGCTCTCCGACTCCCAGGCGGCCCTGTCTCAGCTGTACGGGCTCGAGGGGGCATGCCCCCTCGCTCGGGAGATCGCTGGTGAGGCTCTGCTTCTCGGCGGCCTCGGCCACCGCTTGGCGTTCCAGTGGGTCCCGAGCCACCGCGGGATTCCTGGCAACGAGCGCGCGGACGCCCTGGCGGACCGGGTCCATGACGCCGCCGAGTTCCGGACGTCGGACGTGGGCCCCTTCGCCGACGCCAAGCTTCTTATCGCACGGGAGGCCGCCGCAAACCACCCGGACGAGCGGTACGCGGCCGGGGACCGACCGGCGAAGCCCCCTCGGGGCACGGGCCGTCCAGCCGCCGCAGTCGTCCACAGGATCCGGACGGGGTGCGCCCTGACGCCGGCACGGATGCATCTCCTGCGCAACGAGGCCGACCCGGAATGCCCGACCTGCGGAGAATGGTCGGATCTCGACCACCTCCTCCTGACCTGCCCGGCACACGCTGACGCCCGGGCGGCCATGACAACATCCCTCGCCGCACTGGGGCTGCCCTGCAACACCACAGAACAAATACTGAGACCCAGGGGCGACCGGCGCGGCAAAGACCGCGCGCTCAGGGCCCTACTGACCTTTCTGGAAGAAACCGGGCTCCTGTGGTCCCTCTGAACTTCCTCCTGGCGCCCGCCGACTGCGGAGCGGGGCCCTGACGGCTGTGCTCAGTCGCGCCCTGGACGCTCGCTTTGGCGCGCACCTGCCGCGTGCTCGACGAACGCGCCCGGACTCTGGCGCGGATGGACTAGAGTGGGACCTCCCACCACACGACGTGGTCGCCCCGGACGATTGCTTGATCGCCGGACACCGCGCCGTGCCAGCCTCCAGCGCTGGACCCCCAACTCCCCCCGCCCCCCATCCCCGGCCACCCGGTATTCGATGCAACTAAATTAATCCCCCCTCGCGCGTACTCCGACATGCCCGCCCCCCCTCCCCTTCTACAAATCTATTTCTATCTCCCCCCTCCACCCCCAACCTTTCTCCCCACACCCCCCTCCCCCCGAGAGCCAGTGACCAAGCGCCCGGTGCGCAACCACTATTGGCCCTCTCCTCCCCCCCCCCACCATCTTTCACAACGCTTAGAAGAAGGGAGAGGAGGAGAAGGAGGGCGAAAGCAGGGGAACATACGCCGGGGCGCGAAGAACGTCGGCGGAGCGACCGTAAAGGTGGCTTTCTTGCACGCCACCGGATGCTCTGCTCCTCACGTGATGGGTCTCGGCGAATAGCGGCGTGGCGGCGCGGGGAAAACAAATGCGCAACTCTGCTCCCCCTGCTCCCCCTTCGGGGGAGCTATACAGGAACTCTAGAAACTTTCTAGAGTTCCTGCAAAACGTCCTTTCGCAAAGGCATGTTTGGGCGCCAGGCGCGAGAGGTCGCGATAAATGTCTACGGTAGACATTTATCGCGACCTCTCGCGCCTGGCGCCCAAACGTGCCTTTGCGAAAGGACGTTTTGAAGCGACTCGGTGAGGAAAGCAGCGAAGCACACAAGGAGGATAGAGGGTAGGAGAGGGCATGACGTCGGCCGCGTAGCCTCCACAAGCCATGCTCCCTTGACGCCTCGCCTCTTTCTCATTTTCCTCCTTACTCTCCTCACTTACCACGCCAACGTGACAACATCAGGTGACCGTAGCTAGCCTTCGTCTTGCTATGGGGTACTAGAATACACCATTACGAGAAGGAAATCGCACAGAAAAACCGAGCGCTGCAGCCATGTTGCCAGCAGATGTACGTGTTTTCACCAAACCACATGCATTTGCACAAATATTAATAAAAACATAAACTTCAGATATTTAATTCTTGTAGTTGCAAATTATTCTCTCGCAGTACACATCTGAAATAGTGTGCAATGTTTACGCACAAAACAGTTATTAAAAAAAAGTTAGTTTGGCGGACTACTTTGTGGTGCATAGAAATGATAGAAATGCTCTCCCCGAAGTTGCGAACCGTCCCTCAGCCTTTGGCTGCGCTCGGACGGAAGTTGAAACGAAGTGCTGCGCCGCTGGGTGAGGCAGCCGCGGGAGTGCGAAGCTCGGCGCAGCGCGTGCTGTGAAATCACGTGTCCTCTCATATATCATCATCATCGCCCTGGCTGCGGATACCGGTTGACGACGTTAGACCGATTAGAGCTCAAAGCGTAACTTTAGGCCTAAAGGTACGTTTATACTTCAACGTAATGTCGACAAGCGCGGCGTAGCGCAGCGCACGCTGATACTGATTGGTTGCAGATATCGAGTTCCTGGTCACCGGCCAATGAAGGGCGCGCGTTCTGCGCTACGCTGCGTTCACTGCGCTCAACGTCGGAGTATAAACAGACCTTAACATCGGGCCAGCGTGGGCCAGCGTTTCCCCCTCATGTCAATCAGCTGCGCGTACATGTTTAAGACGTTGGACCTCAAAGCGTAACGATAGGCTTAACGTCAGCAACATTGAGGCGCTCTACCCGTA